>NC_090649.1:272512538-272607538 GCF_040937935.1 Hyperolius riggenbachi
GCATGGGGCTGGAAACATTTTGCTTTAGGGGTGTTTTTCTGCTAAGGGCACAGGACAACTTAATCGCATTAACGGGAAAATGGACGGAGCCATGTATCGTGAAATCCTGAACAACCTCCCTCCCTCTGCCTGGAAACTGAAAATGGGTCGTGGATGGGTGTTCCAGCACGACAATGACCCAAAACATACAGCAAAGGCAACAAAGGAGTGGCTCAAGAAGAAGCACATTAAGGTCATGGAGTGGCCTAGTCAGTCTCCGGACCTTAATCCAATAGAAAACCTATGGAGGGAGCTCAAGCTCAGAGTTGCACAGAGACAGCCTCGAAACATTAGGGATTTAGAGATGATCTGCAAAGAGGAGTGGACCAACATTCCTCCTAAAATGTGTGCAAACTTGGTCATCAATTACAAGAAACGTTTGACCTCTGTGCCTGCAAAAAAGGGTTTTTCCACTAAGTATTAAGTCTTTTATTGTTAGAGGGTTCAAAAACTTATTTCACTCAATGAAATGCAAATCAGTTGCTATCTTTTATTTAAGATTATTTTTTCGATTTTCCTTTTTGATGTGCTATCTGCCACTGTTAATAAACCTACCATTGAAATGATACTGTTCTGAGACTTTTCATTTCTTTGTCATTGGACAAACTTACAAAATCAGTGAGGGGTCAAATAATTATTTCCTCCACTGTATATCTAAATCTAATCTGTGAATCTATCCTTATGCAAACCTGAGAGAGTAACCAAAACCGCTAGGAAAGTATAGGGGACTAAAGCTGGCCATACACTGGCCCGATTTCCCACCGATCGACAGCAGATTCGATCACTGGGATCGAATCTGCTGTCAAATCGTTCTCGCAACACGCTAATTTTCGATCTATTTCGGCCCGAAATAGATAGGTCCCGTCGATCGCGCTGTGCGGAAAATTAGCGTCGATCGCGCGGGTAAGGAGCGCATCGCTAGCGGCGTACGACCGACGCAGGTATACATTACCTGAAGCTGGCTCCTGGCATCTTCTCCGCATCACCTCCCGGCTGTCATTTTCTCTGCATCAGCTTCCACATCCCGGCATCAGCATAACTTCCTGTGTCACTGCAGTGACAGCGGAAGTACAAATAGAGGGCGCTCTATTTGAACTTCTGCTGTCACTGGAGTGACAGTTATGCCGGAAGCCGGGATGCAGAAGCTGATGCGGAGAAGATGCCCGCCGGGAGCCGATGCGGAGAAGATGCCCGGGACCAGGCTTCAGGTAATGTATGCGGGGGCAACAGCGGCAGCTCAGCAGATTGTGATCGGTTTCAGGCTGAAATCGATTCGCAATCTGTTTGCAGTAAAGGCAGCCATATGATCCCTCTCTGATCAGATTCGATCAGAGAGGGATCTATCTGTTGGTCGAATCTGATGGCAAATCGACCAGTGTATGGCTACCTTAAGACTGAAAAGCCCTCCTACTAAAAAGCAATGCTTGGTATGATTTTGCCTCCTTAAAACAGAAGGCATTTACGATCAGCTTTAAGTGAACATCTGCGGTTACTGCTATAGGCCTGAATGATTTATCGTTTTGGGATCGAGTAGCGACTAAAGGCTCAGTGGCTCACGATTGTTTCCTGCGTTCCGAGGCTCAATTCAGTGACTTGTTCCGCAAGTGTAGGCTTCAGGACGTCAACAAAAAAGGTAGCAACAGGTTGGCACTACAGTTGAAAGACTTGCATACTGAGCTGTGCACAATAAACTGGTATTACCACGTGTCTTTTAAGATGATTGCCAACAGCGTGCTGTAGCAGAAGAAAACCAATAGCGAGCATCAGTAGAAAGAGGAAAGCTGGCACTGCTGCAAGTTGCAAACATTTATTGGATACATTGGTGCATCAAAAGTGCGGTGGAACCATGGTAACAAAACAATACTATATTGATGATCAGGAACACGTGGTGCGGTGGGTGCAGGGTACAGGAGGAGCCTGATGGTAATTTCGCACAAAGCGGTACAGCCTCCGTAGAAGCGCAGCTTTGTGCGAAACGGCCGTCCGGCTCCTCCTGTACCCTGCACCCACCGTGAGTTCCTTATCAATATGGTATGGTTTTGTTAACATGTTACCATGGTTCCACCGCACTTTTGATGCACCAATGTATCCAATAAATGTTTGCAACTTGCAGCAGTGCCAGCTTTCCTTTTTCGACTGGTGCCCGGCTTCAGGAAGTGCATGCAGGTCTGCGCTGATTGTGTTGTGGTGGCCCCGGCAGGACTGTGAGAGACTGGCGCAGCCCGTGCAAGGCCTCACGGTAACGGCAGAGGGAGAGCCACTTCCGGAATGGAAGGCCGGTGCGTTTCCTGCAGAGGCCTCCTGACTGCAGTGCCAGACTAGGTGAGTCAAGCAGAGTTGTCTAGAGACCTTCATCTGGAAAGAGGCACTAGACAGGGGTGCCCCCTCTCCCCGGCCCTCTTCGCGCTGGCCATGGAACCCATTGCTGCTGCTTTACGCCAACACCCTGGTATCTGTGGCTTTCGTGGGGGGGCTAGACGAGAGGATGTCCCTATATGCGGATGACCTGGTGATATATTTAGAGGACCCCACAGAGTCCATTAAAGGAGTCTTGGAACTCTTTAAACTGTTTTTCCCCGTACACTGGTCTAAATGTGAATTGGGGAAAGTCTAAGCTACTTCCTTTGAACCATGCTCTTTCAGTACAAACTCCACTAGAAATTGTCTCTAGAACAAAATACCTTGGCATTATCATTTCGAACAATTCGGTTGACTACTTTTCAGATAATATACTCCCTTTGATGCAACACACCAAAAAGAGGCTTCAGGGATGGCAGGGGCTCCCACTCTCTTTGATTGGGAGAATTAATCTTATTAAAATGAAACTCCTCTCTAAATACCTGTATCTCTTTCGAAATTGTCCAACCTGGCTACACAAAAGGTTTTTCAAACAACTTGAGGGGGGTGGGGGGGCGCATCGAGTGGGCGGATGCAGTAAGTTTCACCAACATTTTTAGTCATCTGTCATGACAGATTGCTTAAAATAAGTGTGTGTGTGTGTGTGTGTGTGTGTGTTTTATTTTTTTAATAATTTATCCTCATGCTTCTGGGTGCCCCTCACTAATTTGTCACTCGCCATCTCCCTCCCTTTTTATAGCAGGTCTGTACTGCATTCATTCACAGTGCTGCCATCCCGACTAATCACCACAATTTGATAGTACAATGTCATTCTCTGTTCGTGTTTGTAAATGTTAATGTACATAGTGAATTTAGTGCTAAATCTTGATTTAAAGAAAATCGTAAATCGAATTGAAATTGCAATTTCTGACAAATCGTGCAATACAATATTTTCCTGAAATTGTTCAGGCCTACATTGCTATTAAATATGCAAATTATCTCTATGCCCCTGGAGCCAGGCTTGCATCCAGAACCGCTGGTGTATAGCACGCCTATAGACCTGTGAGTTTAAAAAGAAAGTCACATACTTGCCTCAGTAGAGGTGAGCCTCTGTATCCTTCAACAAAACATAGGTAAATGCAGATTTAAGCACTACAACACAGAAATGTACAGCTGCACCTCAGAGGAGCCAAATGGGTGCATGTGAATAGTAATGCTTATTTTAGATATTCATTCTGGTAAGAACTTATTAAATCTTTTATCACTAATACATTGTTGTCAATTATCCTCTAGCATTCATAAGCCAACTAGCAGAGACTGCTCTCCCCAGCTATGAAACAAGTGCATGTTCAGAAGTACTTCAAGCCTGCAATGGACCTCTTCAACACTATGACCTTCTGGTGAAAGATTGTGTGTTGAGGAAAGATGACCACCAACGAAGGGTCATGCAACAGCTACAGAGTCTTCATGAGGAACTCCAGGGATACAAGAAAGGGTCCAAAGGCGTCTTGTCAATGGTCAGTGCTGCATACGCCTCAATCTGCTAATGAAATGCTTTTGGTAGTTTCTGGGTATTTGATGGGCAGTTGTAAAAGCTGTTCTGAAACTTTGACTCACACAAACTTTAAAATTCACAGATTATGCAGCTTTTATATACGCTTAAATTAATTTTTTTTATTTTTTTGACAAAATGCTAATTGAAGCACATCGAAGGGTGTTACTTGATTTTCAGCACTGATTCATAAAGGTCGAATCTGGCAGATATCAGTGCAGCAACATGGCCACCCAATCAATCATTTTGCTGACTTTGGTCCAAAATTGGTTGAAAGTATTGATTGGGCATGCTGAAAAATCTTGGGATCGATCAGGTGTGTGTTGGTAACGGCGTGCAAAGCGCCAACTATCTCCAAGCCTATACATATAAGATACTCCCTGAATTCAGTGGCTGGCGGTACTGGTAAGTGACCTCCAGCAAACAAGCATGAGGAGGCCCCCAGGTGGGAACAACACTTCACACTGTCAAGTAAATTACCGCTTCCATTAGCCCATTTTCATGTGCCCCATACAGTACTTGTATACATACTTGTTGTATGCCATACCTTTTTTTTGACTGTACCCCAATTTCATTTCTGTCCCCATTTCATGTTTTTTTTCTTTTGGGGGGGGGGGGGGGTGTTCACATATCTTGCCCTACCTCTTCCCCCTTCAGTCAGGAGTCAACAAATCTAAAGTGGGGTACACACAGAAAATAACAGCTTGCTAAGCAAGCATGACTAGTGAATTTTAACGAGGGGTAGTACCAGTGAGAGGCATGTCATAGTCGTTAAATTCTAGTTGCAGTCAGTCTTAAAAATGGTGTAACGGGAAATCTACTGTGGTAGGCATGCTGGTTTAAGGCATCCATTTAGGCACGTACCACCTTAATAAAATATAGCTCTTTATTTAGAAAATCATTAAAAAGACATTGTCAGTGAAAAATGCTGTTTTTAAGCCTTTAAGCCAGGGGTGTCCAAACTTTTTAGGCCAAGCATATAGCTTTTTCAAGCCGTTAAGCCATGGCTTAAAGCAGGCGTGTCCAAAGTCGGGCCCGGGGTCCAAATGTAGCCCTCTGAGCTTCTTCTGGTGGCCCCCCCAAAGCTCTCTAAAGTCATTAATTCTATGCGGCCTGCAGAGGCCACCTTGTGTCGCTGTTCTGCCTCCCTCTTTGTTCCCCTGTAGGTTATCAGCCTTCACTGTAGCAGTGCCAGCCACTGATGAGCAGCCGCCATTACGCCAGCAGCAGTCACAGCCACTGATTAGCAGTGTAACAAATGCACATGGTGTATGGGTCATTTCCCATGGAAATGTTTTATTTGACCAGATGTCGCAGGCATTGGGTACCTAACAGCTATATGGTCCATGGCCTAAAGCGTTTGGGCACCCCCTGCCTTAAAGGCTTTAAACAGGACTGTCACTGGAGCCAATTTGCACTGACTTGATGTCATTTTAATTTATTTTCTAAGTAAAGAGCTATATTTTTACTAAGGTGGTATCTGCCTAAATGGACTATTTTGCCATATAGTCGCTTAGTTCTGTGACTAGAGCCGTTAGCACACCTAAATCATTTGTTCATGTGTAGGGATGCTAAATGCCTAGGAGAAATTACGAAGTAGCATGTGATTAGTTTGATCAGCTGATCGCTTTTATAAAGTTCTGATTTGCTGTGATGGCTTCCTGGTTTAATCCATGACCAGCAAAACAGAGCCTTAAGCTACGTACACATATGCGACAACGATCGTTCGTTGTGAACGACGAACTAACTTTTAATTGACGAAAGAACGACCTGAGTAATGTTAGCTTTTTAAAGGTGTGTAATGATCTGATCGTTAGAACGAATGTTACATCACATAAAGCAACTACTACTTTTGCAAACGATCGTCGTTGGAAAAAATCCGCCAAGATAGATCGTTCGTCTGTAACGATCTAGCTCGTACGTTGTTAGACTTAATGGTTGTTGGCTGCTTATTTTTTTTTTTTTTTTAAACGATCGCCGTTTAAAATGATTGGGGAACGATCGTTTCAAACGACTATAGTCGCTTGTGTGTACGCGCCTGCGCAGTAAAACAGCCCGACAGCGATCGGCTATTTCCACCTATCTCCGAACGGAGAGCCGAGCCTGCGCAGGAGCTGAATAGGTCAATATTTACATCCCCACTTTTCGGGGAGCCTTATCGCTGCTGCCGTGGGACCGAGGACAACTGGGGAAGCCTCAATAGGATCCGGAGGCTTTCCTAAGAGGTGAGTACCTCGCAGGGGAGATTTTTTTTTCGTTACAGGTTTTCTTTAAGAATAGATCTCTAGAGTTAACTCTTCAATCCTTAAAATAACTCCAGAATTCTAAAATTACAGAGGCACTATGGTGAAAAATTTTAAAATTTAAAATATGTGCAAACATATACAAATAAGTACGTTTTTTTTCCAGAATAAAATTAGCCATAAATAAGTTTTCTCTTATGTTGCAGACACTTACAGTATGTAGTACAAATCTGACAGAAGCGACAGGTTTTGGACTAGTCCATCTCTTCATAGGGGATTCTAAGGGATTTATTTTCAAAAGCACTAAAGGTGGGTACACACATCAGATAAGTCTTTGAAAGATCACAGACCAATTTTACCCCCTTCCATGTGGTATATGAGCATACTTTATCAGTGAATTTTTTTTTTTTTTTTTTTTTTTTATTAATCTGATGGGGAGTTCAGCTCAATAGAATAGACTGTGTAGACAGTCTATTCTATTGAGCTGAACTCCCCATCAGATAAAAATCTTTGCAAGATGCTGAGAACAAGGATGCTGTACACATGCAACAGATCAGTATCTGCAACAGATCAGTATCTGCAACAGATCAGTATCTGCAACAGATCAGTATCTGCAACAGATCAGTATCTGCAACAGATCAGTATCTGCAACAGATCAGTATCTGCAACAGATCAGTATCTGCAACAGATCAGTATCTGCAACAGATCAGTATCTGCAACAGATCAGTATCTGCAACAGATCAGTATCTGCAACAGATCAGTATCTGCAACAGATCAGTATCTGCAACAGATCAGTATCTGCAACAGATCAGTATCTGCAACAGATCAGTATCTGCAACAGATCAGTATCTGCAACAAGCATTCAGGGCTGGAACCCACAGGAGCGCTTTTGGCAGCGTTTTGGCAGCACTGCGATACGCTAGCAGTTTGCCAAAACGCTGGGCTAATGTTAATGGATGGGGCAACCACAGGAGCGTTTGCGTTTCTCAGAAACGCAAACGCAGGACATGCAGCATTTTGGGAGCGTTAGCGCTTCAATGCAAAGTATTGAAACGCTAGCAGAAACGCTCAGCAAAACCTAAACTGAGCGGTTTTGCTAGCGTTTTGCGGTTCAGCACACTGTAACAAAATTAAAAATTATTCACAGGACCAATCAGGATAAAAACGCGAAACGCAAAACGCTACACAACCGCTGAGGAAAAAAATACACTGTTGCAAAACGCGACCGAAAACTCGCATGAATCAGCTTGCAAACCGCTCAGACAAAACGCTAGCGGTTGCGTTTAGCGTTTGCGGTTTGCAGTGGGTTTCAGGCCTCATAGTCTATGATATCTGCAGATGAATGTCCCTTAAACAAGGTGTGTATGAGATCTGCAGATATAGACTATGAATGCCTTTTGCAGGAACTGATCTTTTGCAGATGTACAGCATCTTGCAAAGATTTTTATCTGAGTTCAGCTCAATAGAATAGACTGTTTAGAGTATGCTCAATACTACATGGAAGGGGGGAAAATTGGTCTGTGATCTTTCATTTTTTCCAAAGTCTTTGATCTGATGTGTGTACCCACCTTTAGTGAGTGGCAGTTGCTCTGCCAAAAAACTGTGTAGCGAGCAGGGAAGCTGTCCAGCATCATTGTTTAAATCTTTTTTTTCCAGTAACCTCCAGGACAGGTCCACCATGAGACGACATAGGCTCCTCCCAGGAACAGGAAACGTCCAATTGAGTACTCTATAAATTTTATCAGACACCCTCACTCGCCAGTTGACGTTTCCTGTTCCAGGGAACAAGAGTGCTCTATGTCGCTCGCCGATCTGTCAGGCCAGGTGTGCCAGGGACCGGGTTGGCGGCGTATGATGGACCTGCCTGGAGAGGAGTTTGGATCCGGTTGGAGGAGCTGATTTCTTCTTACCTCCTCCAGAGACTGTCTCGGCTACCCTGGATGAGGTGGATCCGGGCACAGCATGCGGCGTCTGTGACTCCCCGCGTGGCGGAGGCCGTTGGTCGCGCCGGAAGTGACGGAGTGAGTGGTCCTGAGCCTCCGGAGGGTTGGCTGGATGTTGCCCACAATGGCGGCGCCCGGACGTTGGACTTCCGCCCTTACGTGATGTCACTTCCGGTCGCGAGGGTGAAGAGACGCCGGAAACCCGCATGGCTCGGCATTTCGTTTGGAGAGCGGAGCGGGATGGACGCTAAGCAGGAACCGGGAAAGGTGAGATTGGCGGAGGCTTGGTGACCTTTATGGTATGAGCCATACGCTAGTACGCCGCATCTATGCTGAGGTCTGTTTATATACAGAATGTATACATAGCACTATCAGTATAGCAGTATACGCGGGTTGTCTGCTTAGCGTCTTTTCTGAGGTCTGTTCATTGACATATTATTAGTTATTATGTATCTGGCAGATGTCGGAAATCCGTGATTATAGTGGATTGCAATTATTTTATAAACATGGATTCTGCTATTTCGCATATTATAGTCTGCCGTGGGGTATTTTTTTTTTAATATTGTATATTCTGTCTTGAAGTACTAAATAGATTGATGAAGATCTTTTAGTCTATCTATTATGTATAGTTAGTACATATTCTAACTACACAATCATGGATGCCTTGTCTGGGTGATGGCTGTATTATCACTATTAGAGGGCACAGAAGCTACTGACCCTTCAAGGCCAAGAAGGCGGTGCCCGCTCTGTGACACAAAGCTTGCCCATAATTATGCCAGACAGTTTTGTCAACCTTGCCTAGTGAAGTTAGTTCAGGAACAGTCAGGCACATTACAGGAAGAAATTAGATCAGTGATGAAACAAGAGATGACAGATACAATTAAATCCTTGAAAGAAGCTCTATCAGAGGCTGTGAATCCGGCAGTGGAAGTAGTTACAGCATCAGCTGGCACAGCGGCTGGTACAGCACCGGAGCATAGTTCTGATCCGATACAGCCAGAACAACCGGGTAAACATAAAAGTAAATCAAATAAAAGAAGAGTGATCTCTTCATCAGAAGAGGAAGCTATGGAAGAGGATGAGGATAATGAAGGAGATGATGATGAGTCTGATGCATCCTCAGTAAGGAGTGTGGAAAGTCAGTCGGATCTTAAGAAGGTTTCTAGATTCAGATTTCCAGCGGATGAGACGGATGAACTCATTTTAGCTATTAATAACACTCTTAAAATAGAACCCAAAAAGACGGAAGAAATATCAATTCATGATAAATTATATCAGGGAATGGAGCCATCAGAACCACTGACATTCCCTGTTCACAAATCCACTAAGAATACTATAATGAGTCAATGGAAATTTCCGGATAGGAAATTATTCATGTCCAAAGGGTTTGTTAAAAGATTTCCATTTTCAGAGGGGGATATAAAAACATGGGATCGATGCCCCAGATTAGATGCAGCTTTCTCACAAGTGAATAAGGACAACGAGTTAGCATTTGAGGATCTGGGATACCTCAAGGACCCACAAGATAAGAGAGTCGAATTTGCTTTAAAGAAGGCCTGGTCTTCAGCTGGAGCTAACTTTAGACCTGCGGCAGCTACGACTTGTGTTTCAAGAGTATTAGCCCTTTGGGTAAAGAAGGTTCAGGAAAATGTTGAGAGGGGGGCATCTAAAAAAGAAATTTTAGAATCATTAGAGGTTGTAGCCAAGGCTACAGATTATATTACGGATGCTGCAGCAGAAAATATTAGAGTAAATGCTAGAACAAGTGCATTAATTAATACGGCCAGACGTAATCTCTGGATAAAAAACTGGGATGGAAGTCAGGCCTCCAAAGCTAGGGTGTGTAATATACCTTTTGATGGAGAACTGCTGTTCGGAGCCCAGCTAGATGAAATATTGGAGAGAACTTCCGATAGGAAGAAAGGGTTTCCGAAGAAAAAGAAATTTATTCAGAACAAAAGATTTTTCAGGAGAAACAGGCAGGATAATAGGGATAAGTTTCAACAGAGAAAGAAACCCTGGGCCATTAATAAGGAAGGAGCGAAAAGGAATTTTCTTTTTCGTAACACAGACAGTAAAGAAAAAAAGTGACGCCAAAGGAAGAGTTGGGGGTCGGCTAATGCAGTATTATTCCCAATGGTCAAAAATAACGAAAAACGATTTCATTCTCAATCTGGTAAGACAGGGATACAAAATTCAGTTTCAATCATTTCCAAGAAAAAGATTTGTGGCGACTCCTCTTCCAAGAGACAAGGAAAGGAGATTCGCGTTGGTAAACAGCATAGAGAATATGGTGAAGGAAAAGGTAGTGGTCCCTGTCCCAAAGAGTCAGGAACACAAAGGATTTTACTCGACGATTTTCCTGGTTCGAAAACCGACGGGGAAGTTCAGGTTAATACTCAATCTAAAGCCTTTAAATCCCTTTGTATCTTATCTAAGATTCAGGATGGAATCGATTTTTTCTGTAAGAAACTTACTGACCCCAGGATGTGTAATGACAAATATCGACCTAAGGGATGCATACTGGCACATCCCAGTAAGAGACTCGTCCCAGAAATTCCTAAGATTTGCGGTAAAGAAAAAGAAACTAGTTCAGCACTTTCAATTCAAGGTCCTACCGTTTGGAATATCGTCAGCTCCCCGAATATTTTCAAAAGTAATGGGAGAGGTAATAAAAGACTTTCACACAAAGGGGATTCTAGTTATCCCTTATCTGGACGACTTTCTGATTGTGGCAGAGTCGAACAAACAGGCAGAGGATCACACAGAGACGGTTCTAGAGCAGTTACAGAATCTGGGATGGATCATAAACTGGGACAAGTCGGTTCTTCAACCAACATCAAGAATACAATTTCTAGGAGTCTTGATAGACTCACAGACACAGAGACTTTATCTGACGGAAGAAAAAGTATTAAAGACAAAAAGAATTATAGTAGATTGCAAGGCAGATCCAACCATGTCAATAAGAGAAATCATGAAGGTATTAGGATTTCTAACATCAACTTCTCCAGCTGTTCAGTGGGCTCTAATGCACACGAGAAACCTACAGTTCTGGATGATGGAGAACTGGAGCAAGAAACAGGAGGATCTAGAGAAGACATTAACGTTACCGGAACTAGTTCTAAAGTCACTAGAATGGTGGTTGACAGAGAAGGTCCTCACAGAGGGAAGATTATGGAGTTATCCCACACAGAAGGTGGTGACTACAGATGCAAGCCTACTAGGATGGGGTGCACATTTAGAGGGAAGAATTCTTCAGGGTCTTTGGACAAGAACAGTAAGAAACCAGTCCTCGAATTACAGGGAACTAAGAGCAATAAAAGAATCTCTGATGCAGTCATTACATCTATTAAGGGGACAGCATGTTCAGATCAGGACAGACAATACCACAGCTGTGGCATACATAAATCGTCAGGGAGGAACGAGATCAAAAAAGCTTCTAGAGCTCTCGATGGAAATATTGATGTTAGCAGAAGAGAATCTCCTATCGTTATCAGCAATTCATCTAAAGGGATCTTTGAACAACATGGCGGATTTTCTAAGCAGACACAGACTATCGAATACAGAGTTGGAGATATCAAACAGGATATTCAGAGTATTAGTCAGGAAGTGGGGTCGTCCTCAAATAGACCTATTCGCGAACAGACAAAACACAAAATGCAAAAGATTTTATTCACTAAATCCCAGAGAGGGGGCAGAGGCAGTGGATGCACTGAGCCAGAAATGGGTATTCAACAAGGCGTATGCATTTCCTCCGATTCAGTTAATACCTCGGGTGTTACAGAAGTTGATACAGTCAAGGACTACGGTGATCATGATAACACCAGACTGGCCAAGAAGAAGTTGGTATCCAATACTTCTAAAGATGAGATTGGACGGTCCATGGAGGATTCCACAAAAGGAATCAGTGATCTTGAAGTCAAGAAGAGGCCCAGGTTGCATTCCAAATCTAAACCTGTCCGCTTGGCTTCTGAGAGGTCTCCTCTGAGAAAAAGGGGTCTTTCAGAGAGAGTAATTACGACAATATTAGATTGTAGAAAGAATATAACTCGTAAGATATATCTAAAATATTGGAAGACGTTCAATATGTGGCAGAAACAGTCAGGGTTTTCAGGTGATACTATTCCTATGGTTTTGGAATTTCTGCAGGATGGAATGGAGAAGAACTTAGCCCTTAGTACTATGAAGGTCCAAGTGGCGGCATTGTCAACATTTCTAGATGTTAAGTTAGCAGAGGATCCTCTTATCATTCAATTTTTTAGATCTATAGAGAGGAAGAGACCATTGATTGTTAGGAAGATCCCTACCTGGGATTTATCCTTAGTCTTGGGGGTGTTGAAGAAAGAGCCCTTTGAACCATTGTCAGATATATCATTGAAGTTATTAACAATGAAAACGATATTCTTAATAGCAATTACGTCAGCCAGAAGAGTAAGTGAGATGGAGGCTTTATGTTGCGATGAACCATTCTGCACTATCTACAATGATAAGGTGATTCTGAAGACATGTGAAGAATTTCTACCGAAAGTATCTACGAGGTTTCACAGATCTCAGGAGATTACGTTACCTTCTTATAATACAGAACCATCATTGGATGTCAGAAGATGTTTGATAAATTATTTAGAAGCAGTAGCAGATATTAGAAGGTCTAGAGCTTTATTTATAAATACTATAGGGGCTTCTAAGGGCATGAAGATGTCTAAAAGAACAATAGCAAAGTGGATAAGATTATGTATAGAGGAGGCTTATAAGTTGACAGGGTCAAACTTATCAGGGGTTGTAAGAGCCCATTCTACTAGGGCAACAGCTACGTCATGGGCCTACAGAGCGGGCGCTACGCCGGAGGAAATCTGTAGAGCAGCTACGTGGTCAAGCCTTGGCACCTTCTCAAGACATTACAGGGTGAATCTGATGTCTGCAAGACAGCAATCCTTTGGAAGAAAAGTTCTGCAGGCAGCTAACCCACCCTAAATGGTAAGATTCTTGCCCATCTTCTCATGGTGGACCTGTCCTGGAGGTTACTGGAAAAACCCTATGTTAGTTACCTGGTAACTTCATTTTTAGTAACCTCCAGGACAGGTCCGTAACCCACCCTACTTAAGGGATATGTATGTATGTATGTGTATATATATATATGTATGTATGTGTATGTGTATATATGTATATATATGTTTATATTAATGATAATAATATGAATGACACCCTTGGTGTTACCTAAAGAACAGTTCTTGTGTTATACTGGCGAGTGAGGGTGTCTGATAAAATTTATAGAGTACTCAATTGGACGTTTCCTGTTCCTGGGAGGAGCCTATGTCGTCTCATGGTGGACCTGTCCTGGAGGTTACTAAAAATGAAGTTACCAGGTAACTAACATAGGGTTTTTCTTAGGGAATATCTTTATAAAGAATAAAAGCCTTGCTGAGCATCCCCTATGAAAAGATGGACTAGTCCAAAACCTGTCGCTTCTGTCAGATTTCTACTACCTACTGTGACAGCAACATAGGAGAGAAGTAATTTATGGCTCATTTTACTCTGGGAAAAAAAGTACGTCTTATGTGTTTGCACATATATTACATTTTACAATTTTTCGCCATAGTTTCCCTTTAACCACTTGCCGACCGCCCACTACCTATGGGCGTCGGCAAGGTGGCTCCCCCAGGACCGCGTAACGCCGATCGGTGGCGGCACCTGGGGGACTAATTAGCCGGGGATCGCGCGTATCTTCCGGCATTAGGCTCCTCCCACCCGCGACCTCAACCCGCTGGCCAATTAGCAGTGCCGGCGGGTTGTAAAAGCCCCGATCTCGCCGATCAAAGTGTATAATACACTTTGTTAAACTAACAGTGTATATTATACCGGCTGTCTTCTCCCCTGGTGGTCCCAGTGATCGAGCGACCACCAGGGGAGGAGGCAGCCCTTGTAGTAATCACCAAAGCACACTGATCCTGTTCCCAATGCCCCCTGATAACCCACAGCACCCCTCAGACCCCCCTGATCACCCCCCTCAGACCACTGTTTGCACCCATTCACCCCCTTAATCGCCCATCAATCACCCCCTGACACTATCTGTCAACGCTATATATTAGATTAGGCCCTACACTGCCCCCTGGGGGCTCCTGATCGCCCCCCACACCCTCAGATCCTCTCCAGACCCCCCCCCCTGTACTGTATACATCTATTCTCCCCTGTAATCACCCACTGATCACCTGTCAATCACCCCCTGTCACTGCCACCCATCAGATCAGACCCTAATCTTCGCCTTGCGGGCACCCAATTACCGGCCCACACCCTCAGATCGCCCTCAGTCCCCCCCCCCCGAATCACCTTGCCAGTGCATTTCTTGCATCTATTGTCCCCTCTAATCACACCCTGATCACCTATCAATCACCCCGTCACCACCTGTCACTGCTACCCATCAGATCAGACCCTAACCTGCGCCTTGTGGGCACCCAATCACCCGCCCACACCCTCAGATCACCCTCAGACCCCTCCCTAATAACCTCCCCAGTGCATTGATTGGATCTATTATCCCCTCTAATCACACCCTGAGACACCCATCAATCACCACCTGTCACCCACTAGCAACCCCACCCATCAGATCAGGCCCTAATCTGCCCGTGTGGGCTTCTGATCACCCGGCCAAACCCTCACCCGCCCCACCGCAGTGACAGGATTTTTTTTTTCTGATCACTGCAAAAAACACTACAATAACTGTGGCGCTGTAAAGATCAGTTTTTTGTTTTTGTTTTTTTGTATATCAAAACTCAGTGACAACAGCTTTCTACTTCACAAGTACTCCATTTTGCTAGGTAGGTGCTCCTTTTCCTGGGTATTCTCAGAGGAATACCCCCTAAATTTAGCAGTCCACCATGGCAAAAAAAGCGGTATTCAGCTGAAGAGGCTGCCAAGATTTTGGCCCAGTGGGGTGAGTGTGATTGGGAAGCCTCATTCGGTTAATCATCCGGGTCAGAATACAAACCAGTGAACAGCAGTGGCTCTCTGACCGATAGCAATGACGAGGTTGAGATCCCGGCTAGAGCCAGGCGTACCACACCCCATGTCACTGGACCGCAGGATCTGACTCAAGGGCAGCAGAGTGGTGCTAGTGTTGTTCCGAATTTTCTTGGTGAGGCATGCACCAGCAGCGTAGCATCTCCTTGACCTAGCACCAGTACTACCGTAGACCCTGGTGAAGTGGCGAGCACCAGCATGGTAGTAGAAACTGGTTCAGTGGCATGTGCATTAAGACTCGAGTCGCAGCCACCAGCAAAACGGGCCCGTACTACCCATAGTCTCCCAGAGGTGCTGGCAAATCCCAATTGGCAATCCCCTGGTTCCACCGCACCTGTACTGCCCCCTTTCACTGCCCAGTCTGGAGTCCAGGTGGAGACAGATAATCTAGGAGTGGCCCTAGATTTTTTTCATCTGTTCTGCACCGTGGATCTCTGCGACTTAATTGTGGCTGAGACCAACAATTATGCCACTCAATACGCAACCGCCAATCCGAGAAGCTACCATGCCCAGCCTTTTCGGTGGAAACCACTCCAACTTTCCAAACGTAACATTTTTTTATTTTTTTGGGGGGGGCCTTCTCCTTAACATCGGTCTAGTCAAAAATAATATATTGCGGTCTTATTGGTCTACGCACCCAATACATCACATGCCCATGTTCTCTGCTGCCATGTCCAGGTCATGATTTGAGAACTTCCTGCACTTCAGTGCCAATACAACCTGTCATCTAAGAGGCCACCCTGCTTATGGCCGATTCCACAAAATTCGGCCCCTCATAGACCACCTTTCATCAAAATTTGCAGATGCTTAAACCCCTGAACAGTCATTTTGAGGCATTTGGATTCCAAACTACTCCTCACGGTTTTGGGCACCTAAAATGCCAGGGCAGTATAGGAACCCTGTGATGTTATATACGAAAGGACACCGGTAGTGACCACTAGGAGGAGGGTTCAGGAGTTATATTAATCCACAAAACACCAGGACCTAGTACAACGGTTGATGTTCCAGGGAAACAAACTTCAATAACAGCCGAACAGGGACAGAGTGAGAATTCTATACAGTCCAAGAGGATTGCATCTAAAATCCAGGTGTTTTAGTCCAGCATCTCACATAGAGGTTTTAGTAAAATCCAGTGATCTTGGGAGAACAGTTCACAAAGTCCAATTGAGTCTATCCCAGGGCAGGCACCATCTACAGCATTGGATCCACTGCAGCCTGTTGGATCCCTCTCAGAACATCCAGTCTCACAGGCAAAGAAACACAGATCAAGAAAGTAGCTACTCCAGTAGCTCTGGATCCAGAGGGATGGAGAACCAGCGCCGCAGCTTGCTGTCCCCTTCACTGACTTCTCCCTAAGTAACTGACCCCCTTTTTAATGCACATGCTGAATGTTATCAGTCCAGCAGGGCCCCGTCCCCAGACCACTTAGTAGATAGTGAAAATGACCTCCTGTAGGTGCCTTGTGGCCTGGCAGAGAGGAGTCAGACAATTGTCTCTTGAGCAGATAAGAACAATCCTCCAGGTGCTGTTTGTCCAGCAAGGAACAGTCAACAATTGCCTTTTGGACAGATAATGAGAACACAAGTCCTCTATGAGCTCTGGGTGGTGCAGCTACAATTCTACAGACAACATACACAGCAATGAACCATGTAACAATGAAATGAAAATATACATATATTTATAACAAATCTATCACAAACCCCACAAGTGACCCCATTTTAGAAAGAAGACACCCCAAGGTATTCCGTTAGGTATATGATGAGTTCATAGAAGAATTTATTTTTTGTCACAAGTTAGTGGAAAATTACACTTTGTGAAAAAAAATTTAAACAAAATTTCCTAAGTGTAATTTTCCACTAACTTGTGACAAAAAATAAAATGTTCTATGAACTCACCACTCCTAACAGAATACCTTGGGGTGTTGTCTTTCTAAAATGGGGTTACTTGTGGGGTTCCTAAACTGCCCTGGCATTTTAGAGGCCCTAAACCGTGAGGAGTAGTCTGGAAACGCCTCAAAATGACCTATGAAATCCTAAAGATGCTCATTGGACTTTGGGCCCCTTAGCGCTGTTAGGGTGCAAAAAAGTGCCACACATGTGGTATCGCCGTACTCAGGAGAAGTAGTATAATGTGTTTTGGGGTGTATTTTTACACATACCCATGCTGGGTGGGAGAAATATCTCTGTAAATGCACAATTGTGAGTAAAAAACAAAAACAAAGCTAGATTTGCTGTGTAAACTATATAAACTTTAGACAAGTTACTTGTTCTAGTTAGTTTTTCATCTCGGATGCGCTTTAAGGGGTTTTAAGGCTGCAGTCCTAAAGTGGTTAAAGACAGGCTGTTAATTAACTGCATGTGAAAATAACTACAGAGGAGGTAACTTAAAGCGGATCCGAGATGAAAGATGAACTATAACAAGTAACTTGTCTATAAATCTTATCTAAAGTTTTTAGATGGTTTACACAGCTAATCTGTCTGCATACAGCTTCAACAGTTTGATGATTTATTCCTATGATACAATCAGAGCGGCCATGTTCTGTTTGTCATTACACAGGTAATCTGCAACTGCATCTCCACCCCTCAGCCTGTGAAAAATTCACTCCCCTCTGCCTCTGAAATCTCTGGCTAGTAACCCCCCGCCTCCCCAGACTGAGCTCCCATAAGCCCTTCCTACATGGGTCTGAGTGCCTTGGTGTTTTTGAGAAGCTGTGGGCGAGGCTTGTTTAGTTTATAGGGAATTAGAGTATTTAAAACAAAAGTATTTGGCTTGAGGAATGCCCTATAAACTAAATGAAAGGAACACAATAATGCAATGAATAAAAGTGAATCTCTGATCCACTTTAAGGACTAAAGTGATAAGATAACTCTCTCACTGTGAAAACTTCTCTCTACACCTTAACCACTTAAAGTGAACCTCCGGACTAAAAATCTACTCAGCAGAACTGAAAAGGCTTGGTGTTTCTTTAACAGTTTCACAGCATCAGAACTTTGTTTTTCTTACCAAAGCATCATTTTTAGCTGCATTTTTATCTAAGCTCCACCCATCAAAGAAAAAAAGCCCAGGCTTTTTTTTTTTTTCCTGATGCTGTGTAGAGCATGTGATTTCCTATGTTCGTTGCCTAGCAATTGGGAGAGGTGCTCAGGACACAGGACAGTTGTAACTGTGTCTCATGCTCCCTGTCACCTCCTTTCAACCAAAAAGATGGCTGCCATCATGAAATCAAACATTTGCCTGTTCTTTTAAAACAGGATGGGTAAGAGATTATATTACCGATCTATTTTAATTAACATAACTAACATAACTTAAAGAGACTCTGAAGCGAGAATAAATCTCGCTTCAGTGCTCCTACTTAGCAGGGGCATGTGTGCCCCTGTTAAACCGCCGCTATCGCGCCGCTAAACGGGGGTCCCTTCACCCCCAAACCCACCCCCGCAAGACTTGGTCGCTGTCTTGGTCGTAAATCTTCCCTTCCTGGAGGCAGGGCTAACGGCTGCAGCCCTGCCTCCAGTTGTGTCTATCAGACGCGCATCGCCGCCTCTCCCCCGCCCCTCTCAGTGAAGGAAGACTGAGAGGGGCGGAGATACGCGGCTGACAGACGCGCGTGGGGCAGGGCTGAGGCGGCTAGCCCTGCCCCAATGCGGAAGCGTTCCCCCGCTTTACGGAGGGGTTTTGGGGATGAAGGGACCCCCGTTAAGCTGCGGGATAGCGGCGGTTTAGCAGGGGCACACATGCACTTTATTTTCCATTCAGACCACTGCAGCTTTCACGGTTTATTGCTCGGTCATACAACCTACCACCTAAATGAATTTTACCTCCTTTTCTTGTCACTAATACAGCTTTCTTTTGGTGCTATTTGATTGCTGCTGTGATTTTTAGTTTTTATTATGTTCATCAAAAAAGACATGAATTTTGTCTTTCTGTGCTGACATTTTTCAAATAAAGTAAAATTTCTATATACATTTTTGTCCAAATTTATTGTGCTACATGTCTTTGATAAAAAAAAAAAAAAAAAAAAACATTCAGCCTATATTTATTGGTTTGGGTAAAAGTTATAGCGTTTACAAACTATGGTGCAAAAAGTGAATTTTCCTATTTTGAAGCATCTCTGACTGTTCTGAGCACCTGTCATGTTTCATGAGGTGCTAGAATTCCAGGATCGTATAAATACCCCCAAATGACCCCATTTTGGAAAGAAGACATCCCAAAGTATTTAAGAGGCATGGTGAGTTCATAGAATTCTTTTGTCACAAGTTAGGGCCAGTTTCCACTAGAGCGAATCTGCATGCGTTTTCTGCATGCAGATTCGCATAATACAAGTGGATGGGGCTGTTTCCACTTGTCAGGAATTCTGTGTGGTCTGCTGTGCAGAAAAAAATCTGCACGGTAGAGCCGTCATAATTCGCATGCCGCATGCGAATCGCCAGTAATGTAATAGGAAAACCGCAATCATTTTAGTCTCGCGGTTTTCCCAGCGTTTCTGCATTTTTCAGCGTGAAAACCCATGTCAATGCTTGCCGGCATTCACATGGTTAAAATCGCATAGCGCAAACCGCGAGCGATTCCGCGTAAAGATCCGCATGGAAACAAACTAATCCGCACCCACATGGCATTTTGGGGGGTGCTAAATTGCACAAAGCACTCCTGTAAAGCCTAAAGGTGCTCACAGGACTTTGGGCCCCTTAGCGCATCTAGGCTGCAAAATAGTGTCACATGTGGTACTGCCATACTCAGGTGAAGTAGTATAATGGGTTTTGGGGTGTATTTTTACACATACCCATGCTGGGTGGGAGAAATAGCTCTGTAAATGATGATTTTTTTTTGATACACAATTGCCCATTTACAGAGCTATTTCTCCCACCCAGCATGGGTATGTGTAAAAATACACCCCAAAACCCATTCTACTACTACTACTACTCCTCCTGAGTACGGCGATACCACGTGTGACACTA
This sequence comes from Hyperolius riggenbachi, assembly GCF_040937935.1. Classification (NCBI taxonomy): domain Eukaryota; kingdom Metazoa; phylum Chordata; class Amphibia; order Anura; family Hyperoliidae; genus Hyperolius; species Hyperolius riggenbachi. The sequence continues at coordinate 272,532,616 of NC_090649.1, forward strand.
TTTTAGGTGCGCTAAGGGGCCCAATGTCCTATGAGTACCTTTAGGATTTTACAGGTCATTTTTGAGGCATTTGGTTTGTAGACTACTCCTCAGTTTAGGGCCCCTAAAATGCCAGGGCAGTATAGGGACCCCACTAGTGACCCCATTTTAGAAAAGACTACACCCCAAGGTATTCCGTTAGGAGTATGGTAAGTTCATAGATTTTTTTTTGTCAAAAGTTAGTGGAAGTTGATTTTTTTTATTTTTTTTTATTTTTTCACAAAGTGTCATTTTCCGCTAACTTGTGACAAAAAATAAAATCTTCTATGAACTCACCATACACCTAACTGAATACCTTGGGGTGTCTTCTTTCTAAAACAGACCTTCAGGGAATACAGCAAGAGTAGCATTCGACCTAGTAATCGCATTTGGCCTAGTAATTAACTGCGTCGCCTAACATGACTTCCGGGCCGACCCAAATTGCAGCAGAAGCCACGCAGTAATGTAGGCATGCACTAGCGTTAAGTCAAGCACTTCCGGCGTAGGGGGGGGGGAACCGCAAAGTGTGACTTTCGATAGGCAATTTTCCCTAGCGCATTGCGCCAGTGTGAAATGGCACAGAGATCCTTGTGTGCCTACTGCTATGTCTGGAGTTGCTGCTGAGGAAATCACATGCAGGTGCGATTCCGCATGCGTTTTTTGCAGCGATTTCGCATAGGTTAGGGTATATGCGGTTTAAACCATGTCACTGCCTGTGTGACTTTACATTAGTTTATATGCAAAATTGCGGGGAAAAAACGCATGCCAAAACCGCTTGCGATTTCCCTATTAAATACATTGCGTGCGATTTGCATGCATTCCACACGCAAGCTAATTCTACGGGCTCTGCCTTGCAGAAAAATCCTGCACAGAAAAACGCTCAGGAAAACTGACAAGTGGAAACGGGGCCTTCCACTTGTATTGGCTATGCGAATCCGCATGCAGACAACACATGCGGATTCGCAATAGTGGAAACGAGCCCTTAGTGTATCTGTTCATGATACCTCTGGAAACACTCCCCTAGGCATAGGCCAGGCTGGTCAGGACAAGTGGGACAGTAAACAGTGGTGTCACGCCTTATTCCAGCCCTGCTGCAGACACGACCATGTTTTCTTGGGGTGCATTGATTTGAGGTACTCTGGGAAAGGCGTAGTGCCTTTCATGTAGCCGGCTAACTATATTTTGGGGTTGGGCCACGGCACCTCCTGGATACAACAGTTCCGTTACGATCGCTTCCTGGAATTTAAGGAAAGATCCAGTTCTCACAGCCTTACTGTAGAGAACAAAGCTGTTGTAAATAGCCAACTGAATTAGATAAACAGACCCTTTTTTTTTTTTTTTTTTTTTTTTTTTTTTTTTTGAAACCAGTGTCTGGTTTTGCGGGAAACTAAATAGGGCCCGAACATCTGGTCATTGAAGTCCACCCCTCCCATGTTAGCATTCTAGTTGTGGACGGTGAGGGGTTTTTCAGTGACCTCAGTTGCCCGTTGAATGGTGGACAGAAGGTAAAAGTCCCTCTTGTCCTTCCATTTCACCGCGAGCAGGTCATCGGTACACAAGGCAGCCCTCTTCACCCGTGCAAGCCGGGTACTAATGAGCCGTTGGGGGAAGCCCCGGCGACTAGGCCACACGGTGCCACAGCAGCGGATTTCTTCTATCTTTAAATGCTGCTAGAGGGCCACACTTGTGTAGAAGTTGTCCACATAAAGATGGTACCCCTTCTGGAACAAAGGTGACGCACAAGTCCCACACAATCTTGCCACTGCTCCCCAGGTAGTCAGGGCATCCAACCAGCTCTTTTGAGTCTTTTCCCTCATAGACCCTAAAACCATAAGTATAGCCTGTGGTCCTTTCACAGAGCTTATACAATTTCACCCCATACCGCGCTTGCTTGGAATGTACTGTTTGATGCCAAGGTGCCCGGTAAAATGTATGAGGGACTAGTCTACGCAGATGTTCTGTTCAGGGGTACAAGCATCTGCAAATTTTGATGACAGGTGGTCTATGAGGGGCCAGGTTGACAGATTGTGTTCTCATTTGAAGTGCAGGAAGCGCAGGATCATCTCAAATTGTGTCCTGGACATGGCAGCAGAGAACATGGGCATGGGCATATCCGGGTTGTCGGTGATGTATTGTGTGGCATAACTGTTGGTCTCAGCCACAATTAAGTCGTAGAGATCCTCGGTGAAGAACAGATGAAGAAAAGTCCTAGGGCCAATCCTAGATCATCTGTCTCCACCTGGACTCCAGACTGGGCGGTGAAAGGGGGCAGTATGGGTGCGGCGGAACCAGGGGATTCCCAATTGGGATTTGCCAGCACCCCTGGAAGACCATGGGTAGTACGGGCCCGTTTTCTCGGTGGCTGCGACTCGGGTCTTTATGCACGTGCCACCGAACCAGTTTGAACTTCCATTCTGGTGCTCCCCACTTCACCAGGGTCTACGGTAGTACTGGTGCCAGGTCCAGGAGATGCTGCGCTGCTGGTGTATGCCTCATCATGAAACCTCAGACCAGCGCTAGCACCACTCTGCTGCCCTTGAGGCAGATCCTGCGCCACCTGCGGTCCAATGACATGGGGTGTGGTACACCTGGCTCTAGCCGGGACCTCAACCTCGTCAGCGCTATCGGTCAGTGAGCCACTGCTCTCTACAGGTTCGAACTCTGACCCAGAAGATTCGTCGAATGAGTCGTCCCAATCGTCCTCATCCAACTGGGCCATGTACCTGTACACCTAATCATCGGAATACCCCTTTCTTGCCATGGTGGACTGCTAAATTTAGGGGGTATTCCTCTGAGACTACCCAGGAAAAATAGCACCTACCTAGCAAAAGGGAGTGCTTGTGGAGTAGAAAGTCACTGAGTTTTGATTAAAAAAAACAAAACAAAAAAAACTGATCTTTATAGTGCCACAGCTATTGTACAGTATTTTTTGCAGTGATCAGAAAAATAAATTGTCACTGCGGTGGGGCGGGCTGAACGCAAGTGCAGGTGAACTATCAGGCCTGATCGGGCAAACACTGTTTTTTTTGTTTTTGTTTGTTTTTTTTGTGGAACCTAGTGACCCTAATATAAGTAATGATCACTAGCCAGTTGATCTGAGGGTGTGAGCGGGTGTTTGGGTGCCCGCAAGGGGCAGATTATGGTCTGATCTAATGAGTGGCAGTGACGGGGTGATTGATGGGAGATCAGTGGGTGTTTTAGAGGGGAGAACAGATGTAAACCATGCACTTGGGAGGTGATCTGAGGGCGGGTCTGAGGGTGGGGGTGGGTGATCAGATGCCCGCAAGGGGCAGGTTAGGGTCTGATCTGATGGGTGGCAGTGACAGGTGGTAACTGGGTGATGGGCGATTGACAGGTGATCAGTGGGTGATTACAGGGGAGGATAGATGTACACGGGGGGGGGGGGGGGGGAGGGTAGTCTGGAGAGGATCGAAGGGGTGTGTGTGTGGGGGGGGGTGATCAGGAGCCCCTAGGGGGCAGTTTAGGACCTGATCTAAAGGATGGGTGATTAGGGGGGGTGATTGGGTGCAAACTGTGGTCTGAGGGGGTGATTGGGGGGGGGGGGGGTCTGAGGGTGCTGTGGGCGATCAGTGTGCAGGGGGCAGGATCAGTGTGTGTGTGTGTGTGTGTGTGTGTGTGTGTGTGTGTGTGTGTGTGTGTGTGTGTGTGTGTGTGTGTGTGTGTGTACTCAGTGCTGCTGTCCTCTCTGGTGGTCGATCGGTCACTGTGACCACCAGGGGAGGAGGCATCTTGTATAATACACTTTGTTTACCTAACAAAGTGTATTATACACTTTCTATTGGCACATTTAAAAATTTACAACCCGCCGGCGCTGCTAATTGTCCGGCGGGTTGATGTCACAGGTGGGTAGAGCCTAATGCCGGTGATTGCGTGCGATCTCCTGCAATCCCCTCCCCCAGGTGCCGCCGCCGATCGGCGTTACGCGGTCTTGGGGGTGCCACTTTGCCACCGCCAATTGGTAGTGGGCGGTCGGCAAGTGGTTAAGGTAAGATCGATGTGTGGAGGTACAGTGGCTTGCAAAAGTATTCGGCCACTTTGAAGTTTTTCACATATTGTCACATTACTGCCACAAACCTGAATTAATTTTATTGGAATTCCACGTGAAAGACAAATACAAAGTGGTGTACTTGTGAGAAGTGGAATGAAAATCATACATGATTCCAAACATTTTTTACAAATAAATAACTGCAAAGTGGGGTGTGCGTAATTATTCGGCCCCCTTTGGTCTGAGTGCTGTCAGTTGCCCATAGACATTGCCTGATGAGTGCTAGTGACTAGAGTGCACCTGTGTGTAATCTAATGTCAGTACAAATACAGCTGCTCTGTGACGGCCTCAGAGGTTGTCTAATGGAATATTGGGAGCAACAACACCATGAAGTCCAAAGAACACACCAGACAGGTCAGGGATAAAGTTATTGAGAAATGTAAAGCAGGCTTAGGCTACAAGATTTCCAAAGCTTCGAACATCCCACGGAGAACTGTTCAAGCGATCATTCAGAAATGGAAGGAGTATAGCACAACTGTAAACCTACCAAGACAAGGCCATCCACCTAAACTCACAGGCCAAACAAGAGCGCTGATCAGAAAGGCAGTCAAGAGGCCCATGGTGACACCGGACTAGCTGCAGAGTTCTACAGCTCAGGTGGGGGAATCTGTCCATAGGACAACTATTATTCGTGCACTGCACAAAGTTGGCCTTTACAGTTAATTAACAGTCTGTCTTTAACTTCTGGAGTTTTTTTAAGGATTGAAGAGTTAATTTAAAGACAGAAGAGTTAACTTTAGGTTTGCCTGAGGTAAAATGTTTCCTGAATACTACATACTTTATCTCTAGAGATAACTCTAGAAATGTTATTAAAGACAGGAGATAAGCTTAGTGAATTGAGGCCAATGTCTTGTAATATTAGAGGCAGATCATCTTCACAGAAGCCAGGCCACTGGTATCGTCTGTCTGAGAATGAAGATGGCAGCCTCTATATTCCTCTCACTTCAGTGCCAGATAGATATAACTAACCTGAGTTTGAGGCTGATGGGGCTTGGCAGAAATTTACAATTTTGAACACCGTTTAGTATAGGTTAGTTCCTTAGTAATGCAAGGAGAGCAAAAAGAGTATCTCTAGTTGCAGAAAATGTCTTTCAAGCACCTCCAGTGGTGCATCTGCAGGAGAAGAATGGTGGACTTTGTTAAATATGGCATTTCTGAACACCATTGTTCAAGGGGGTTACACAAGGTCATAGTGGGGGACACTTGGGCTACACCGGCTTGTGGGGGGGACACAAGCTACACTGGGTTATGATTAATTTTATTACTGAAAAAGTGTGTGTGTGTGTGTGTGTGTGTGTGTGTGTGTGTGTGTGTGTGTGTGTGTATCTCTTCAATGGTGATAGATGCACACATATTTTATCACCACATTCTCCAGGATGGCCATTCATGGAAGTACCCTGGCCCCTCCCTGCAATTGAAACACCGGCTTTAGCATAATAAATCAAGTGCACCTATATTGGCAAGTACTCCCACCTTAGTTTTCTCGGTTTCCTCACTTGCAGGTTACACAGGCTATGTTGGGCTAGGATGTTCTGTGCTGTAGTCAAGATGTTTTCTAGCTCCATGGCTTGCCCTACCGACCATGTGAACTGGAGGTATTGCCAGTATGGTGTTGCTGGTGATCAGGCTGAGGGAAGGGACAGCGGTTCCTACCTGGTCTGTGAGTCCCCGGTAAGCGGTAGCTTTCTGTGGGCTCCCCTCAGGCTGCAGTGATGCGCTCGCGGACCTCCGGATTTTTGGCGTGGGGGAGGCGGAAGCGTGTCAGGGAGACTCCTCTTCCAGCTGTGGATTCCATGGGCAGTGGCTCTTGCTGCATGCAGTGGAGGTAAGGGGCCATAGTGGTTGCGGCGGTTGTGCGGAAGCTTGGTTGGCGTCCGGATCCACGCCGTCGCATAGCCGTGCCCCTGCAGTGACGACTTCCGGTTTCGGCAGGGGCTCGCTAATGGCCTCCCTGCAATGCGGATGGCCCCGAGGAGCCGTGCGGAGCTCCAGTCTGACAGTCCAAACTGTCTGAAGTATTCCAGTCGTCCTGGGCAGAGAGGGCAGGTGCCTCAATAGAACAAATATGCAGGACAGCAACTTGGTCCAGTCCAATTACTTTCGTTAAGCACTACAGAATTGATCATCTCTCAAGCCAAGATATAGCGTTTGGAAGGAAGATCCTACAGTCCATTATCCCACCCTAAATATGAGGTAAGACTACTTCTCTGTAGTCTCTCAAGTGAATGGCCATCCTGGTGGTCGTAGTGATAAAATACTCATTAGACTTATTGGTATGTAGTATTTCTACAAGGCCTCCAGGATTGCCCTCATATTTCCCTACCCTATCTCACCTGGTGTCTTTCCTATAAGAGCATGCTTATAAGTTATTGGGTGTTCACTGAAGGTGTTGCTCTGGGTAAACTGAGGTGGTAGTGAGAGTACCTGCCTAATTAGATGCACTTGATTTATTATGCCACAGCCTGTGTTTAAATTGCAGGGAGGGGCCAAGGTACTGAAGTGAATGGCCATCCTGGAAGCCTCGTAGAAATACTGTGTACCGGTAAGTCTACCAAGTTTTGTGGTGATCTTCCTCCTCCACTACTTTTAAAGAGAACCCGAGGTGGGCTCCAAGAACGCTAATTGCACACAGAGGCTGGATCTGCATATAGTGCCCAGCCTCTGTTGCTATACTGATTTCCCCCCCCCCCCCCCTCCCCACAGGCCCTCCTGAATCATATGCCGAGCTTTCGACACGCAGCGTGTTGCAGCTGGCTGTTTATCTTTGCATCTGTCATTCTCGCCGCTCCCCCTCCTCCTCCATAGCGCCGGTCCCCACCCACGTCCCTTCCCTCCCCGCTGATTGGAGGGAAGGAGTGTAGACCAGCACTATTTAGGAGGCGGGGAAGCTGCAAGACTGACAGATGCAGAGATAAACACGCTGCGTGCCGACAGCTCGGCATATGATTTATGGAGGACAAGCAGAGCGCAGGGGGGCCTGTGGGGGGGATCAGTATAGCAAGAGGCTGGGCAGTATATGCAGACCCAGCCTCTGTGTGCAATTGGCATTCTTAGAATGTGTCTGTGTTGGAAAGAGAAGCTCTCAGGAGCTTGCAATCTAATGAGGATATAATCATTGTCAAAGCAGATAAGGGGGGTGCTACTGTGGTGATGGACAGGTCACACTATACGCAGGAAGCATTTCGCCAGCTATCTTATGAGGGTCACTACAGAAAATGTGATTATGATCCCACTAGGGAAATAAAAAAGAAGGTGGATATGTTGATAGGCCAGGGGGTGGAGGATGGAATCATTGATGACCAGACTGCAGCGTATTTGATGACGGAAAATCCGCAGATACCTATTTTTTATCTTTTGCCTAAAGTGCATAAGAATTTGGAGAATCCCCCTGGTCGGCCCATTGTGTCTGGTCTGGGGTCGGTCCTCTACCCTCTGGCTAAATATGTAGATAACACATTGCAGGAGTTGGTGATGAATATTGAAACCTGTCTGGTTGATACTAAAGATCTGCTCGGTAGATTGGAGGGTGTGGAGCAGGTGTCCGGAGATTTCATGCTGTGCACACTGGATGTTCAGAGCCTTTTTACTTCAATTCCCCATGAGGAGGGAATGCGTCGGATTGAAGAAAGGTTGCTGGAGACAGCACTTTCTAATGACAAAATCTACTTTTTGCTTGATGCGCTTGAAATTATTTTGCGTTCGAATTACTTTAGATTTTTGAATGAGTTCTACATCCAGTGTCAAGGCACGAGCATGGGTTCTCCGGTGGCCCCATCTTTCGCTAATTTATTCCTTGCTGACTTAGAGAGGGACATGTTCATCAACAATGTAAAATACAAGAAACATATTGTGCGTTTTTTTTCCGGTTTGTCGACATTCTTATCCTCTGGGATGGACCAAGGGATGTGTTTGAAATGATGGTGGAGGAGGCAAATTTATCTCACCCAACCATCAAGTTTACGGCGGAATATTCTAAGGAACTTATCAATTACTTGGATGTTACCATCTTTGAGGATGGCCGGTTATACACGAAACTTTTTCAGAAACCTACGGAGCGCAATAATTTATTGCGCACCGATAGTTTTCACGTAGCGACGGTGAAAAAAGGTATACTTAAGGGACAATTCCTTAGGGCGCGTCGGATCTCCTCGAATCGGGGACTATGATGAGGCAGCTGAGACTCATTAAAAAAATGACAGAGAAGGGCTATGATGAGGGTGTCCTTCGACGAGTCAGTGAGGAAGTACGGGCTGTAGACAGGAGTACCCTTATGTTGCCAAAAGTGAAACGGTTCTAGTAGAATCCCCTTTGTTTGTGACTTTGGTTTTGTCGGGGCGGATCCGTTCTGTAGTGCGGAGATACTGGCCAATCCTCGGACAGGATCCGGAGTTTGGGAAACTGTTCGGGGATGTTTGCCTACCGGAGGGGGAGAACCATACGCAGTTGGGTCAGTAAAACTGATATACAGCCATGCCCAGGGAGGGGGGTTCCTCCACAGAGGAGGGGAACTGTTCCCTGTCTTGGCTGCAATTGCTGTAATGCAATTTTGAAAGGTCCCTTGATCTCCCATCCGTCGACCGGTGAGAGGATACCCATTAGGGACAGGTACACCTGCTTGAGTACATACGTTGTGTATGGGCTCAAGTGTCCCTGTGGGTATGCCTACATAGGAAAGACTGAGCGGGAGGTAAAGAAAAGAATTCAGGAACACAAAAGGGATATATCTAATTTTGCAGCAGGAAAAAAGGAATATGAGACATCAGTCTCACGTCACTTCCTGAAAAAACACACTGCGGCTTAGCTGCGGTGGTTTGTTGTTGATAATGTTCCGGTGTTCTCAAGAGGGGGAGACAGAAAAAAGAAATTACTCCAATGTGAGGCTAAATGGATCAGGTTTAACTGTGTTGACCCCAACGGTTTAAATGAGTGCCTGAGCCTGAAATGTTTCCTGACTGTCCTCTCTTTTTAGGTACAGAATGTTGGCTGCTCTCTGTTACTCATACAGGATTATATTCTAAATTGATGGACTTTGTGAAGAACAAAATTTAAGATGTATGGACTTTAAAATAAGGGGGTAGGCTATCCTCGGGATTATCTGGGGTAGACACCTTATGGTGTAGTTCCCTTGTTTGTTTAGGTCTATTTTGTAATATTGATGATTGATTGTTTATTTGAAATTTCAATTTGGTCACCTGATACAGGTGACTTCCTGTGGGTGGGGTATAAGGGTGTCATGTGTGCTGGGAGGGGCACACCTGAGGAAGGGCGTGGCCCGAAACATGTCGTGTCCTGACACTCTGTAACTGTATGCACTCAATACAGATTACTTGAAATAGCCTTCTGTGTGCCGTCTTCTTTTCTGGTGTGCATTCTTAGAACCCACCTCGGGTTCTCTTTAAGCCACTGACCCAGAAGGAGTAAGCAGAGCACCAGCTCTGACTTGAGTTTAACCAGTTAAATGGCATGCTTGTTTCAGGTGTATAATTCAAACATTCCTGATGCCGGAAAGATCAGTGGGACAGCTAGGCAACTGGTATTGTAAAAGGAACTTAATGACTGGCTCCATATCCCTCTCACTACAGAGTTATTTTAGGCACCACAAAACCACAATATAATTTATAGTGTTCAAGATGTCCGATCAAACTGCCATTCATTTCTCAGGTAAAGTGTTGGTTGTAACGATGATAGTGCAGGTCTCTGAAATATTGTCATCAGCTGCTGCTGTCTTATACAGCAGATGTGTTGCTTAAGAAGACACTTGCCCAAATTACTGCACACACAAATATAAACTGTCAAAGGGATGTCCTCTAATAAGCAAATGAGTAGTCAGTACTGAAGTAAATACGTGATTTTACTGTCAAACTGTTTACTGCCTAGAAAAAGTAGGTGAAAATCAGTTGACAAATCTTGACGCACTGAGATATACCGATTATTTTATCGGTATTTTTTTTTTCTGCAAAATATGCAGAAATCCTTTTTTTTTTCATTTTTTTTGTTTCATGTAAAGCTACCAGAGTGGTAGCTACATGAAACACCACTAGAGAACGCATGTGTCCCTCTAGTGCAGTGGTTCCCAACCTTTGATGAGGTATCGCCCCTTAGGGGAAGACGACTCACCCCTGTCGCCCCCCCTTCTCTTAGTACGGTATACCCTTACGCCAGGTGGTGGTGCCAGTGGAGGGGGTAGCGCTGTGACCTTGCCAGCTAAAAATAGCCGGTGACTCAACTACTTTGCGCCAATTCCCTTACCGGTGTAATGTCAGCTATTGCAGCCCCGCACGTTGTGCAGTCCCGCATGCGCAGTAGGAGCCTGTGTCCAATTAAATTGTGCAGCCACGTAAAAAACGTCCTAAATATCTCCGCTTCCGCACCACGTACACGCCCGAAATTTTCAGGAGAGGGAGGAGACCCCCAGATCTAGCTCTGTGCCGAATTGCAGTCCCCGAGCCCCGCTGGTTCCCAAGACTGATTGCAGCAAACCTATCTCGGGAACTAGCGGGGCTCGGGGGCTGCAATTCGACACAGAGCTAGATCTGGGGGTCCCCTCCCTCCCCTGAAAATTTCGGGAGTGTACGTGGTGCGGAAGCGGAGATATTTCAGGTAAACAATATCTAACTTCCCACTGAGCATGCGCGATACTCAGTGAGGAAGGCTGCTTCCGGGCTGCAATATCTGACATTACACCGACGCGTGACCAACGAGCCCTGAGGAATTGCGCAACTCTATCATGCACACTTGCATATTTTATACAGATCATATTTTTTGCCCATAATTTTCTTAAAAACGAGTGACACTGCGACACTTTATTTTTTCTGCCTTCTCATACTGATCGCACCCTGTCGCCTCGCCCCCCCCCCCCCCCCACAAATTTACCGCCCCCCTTAGAACCCAAATCGCCCACCTGGGGGCAATCGCCCCCAGGTTGGGAACCACTGCTCTAGTGCGATCGTCGCCGGCATCAATAGCAAACAGGGGAACGCGTATATAACGCGTTCCCCTGTTTGGCTTCCCCTGTCGCCATGACGACAATCGGAATGACGTCATGGACGTCAGCCGACGTCCTGACGTCAGACGGCTCAGATCCAGCCCATAGCGCTGCCTGGAACTCATTGGTCCGGGCAGGGCTCTGGCGGGGGGGCCCTCTTCCACCGCTGCGTGCGGGCAATCAAGCTGTACGCGCGACTAGCAAAGTGCTAGCTGCGCGTACAGCACTTTAAATGGTGCAAATCGCCCCACCAGGGGCTGAGATATCTTCCTGCGCTGCATAGCCCGAGCTCAGCTCGGGCTTACTGCCAGGAAGGTTAAAGGACAACTGTAGTGAGAATATTATGGAGGCTGCCATATTTATTCTTTTTAACTACTTCAGCCCTCAGTCGTTTTCACTTTATGCAGCCGAGCAATGTTCTCTTCCCATTCATTAGCCTATAACTTTATCACTACTTATCACAATTAACTGATCTATATCTTGTTTTTTCCGCCACCAAATTATTATTATTATTATTATTATTATTATTATTATTATTTAGTATTTATATAGCACCAACATCTTCCGCAGTGCTGTACAGAGACTATATTGTCTTGTCACTAACTGTCCCTCAGAGGAGCTCACAATCTAATCCCTACCATAGTTGTTTGTCTATGTATTGTGTAGTGTATTTATTGTAGTCTAGGGGCAATTTTAGGGGAAAGCCAATTAAATTATTTGTATGTTTTTTTCGGGGGGATGTGAGAGGAATCCGGAGTGCCCGGAGCAATCCCACGCAGACACGGGGAGAACATACAAACTCCTTGCAGATGTTGACCTGGCTGGGATTCGAACTGGGGACCTGCAAAGTACGCCAACTACACTACCGTGCTGCCCACCAATTAGGCTTTCTTTGGGTGGTACATTTTGCTAAGAGCTACCTTACTGTAAATGCATTTTAACAGTAAGAATATGAAAATGATTTTTTTCCCTTTTTTTTTTTTTCTGTTTTCGGCCATCATAGTTTTAAAATGATACATGCCTCCATAATTAAAACCCATGTATTGTATTTGCCCATTTGTCCCGGTTATTACACAGTCTAAATTATGTCCCTATCACAATGTATGGCGACAATATTTATTTTGAAATAAAAGTGCATTTTTGCATCCATCACTATTTACAAGCTTATAAAAAAAAGTAGAAATATGTCATCTTTACATGCATATTTATTTATTTTTTTTATATATTGTAATGTGTTTGTTTTTTTTATTAAACATTTTATTTGGGTATTTTTGGGATGTAAATGGTATTTTTTTTAATGTAGATGTAGTTATACTTTTTGGCCACAAGATGGCAACCTTAGGTTTGTTTACATGACTTCACTCTAAAGGCCTATACACAAGGGCTACAACTGTTGCTGGAAACGCATGGCACGCGCATGTTGCAGCGACAGTTCCTCCGTGTGTATGAGGCGCGCGCAAGGAACTGTTGCTAATCGGAGCTGTTGCCAGGCGATTGACTTGGCCAATCGCTGGCAACAGCTGTTGCAGGAACCGTCACTAGTCTCAAGTCGGTGCGGTCATGTGTATGCTAGTCTCTAGCAACTCTTGTGAGTCCAACAGTTCATTGAACCTGCGACAGAAGTTGCTGAGCAACAGTTTCCGCTATGTTGAAGACAGGTTCAATCGTCGCTTGTATACAACTGTCGTTGCTGGAGACTTTCAACTGTTGCTTGTCTCCATGCAACTGCAGACATCCCTGCCTCGTGTGTATGTAGCTTTAGCATAACCTGTACGCTTAGAGGGACGTAGGAGGCAGAAAAAGCAAGGCTTCTGAGAGAAGCTGTCGCTTTTTCTGCGGGGGAGAGAAATTCCTGGGCTAACGTTCAGCGGCCGGGAGCGCGCGTGCGATCGGCTACGGGAGCGCACATGGCCTCCTGGACGTAGCTTCTACGTACAGGAGGTGAAAGTAGTGAAACCATACCAGTTGCCTGGCAGCCCTGCTGATCTATTTGGCTGCAGTAGTGTCTGAATAACACCCAAAACAAGCATGCAGATAATCTTATCAGATCTGACATTAATGTCAAATACCTAATCTGCTGCATGATTGTTCAGTGGCTATGGCTGAAATTATTAAAGGCATAGGATCTGCATGGCAGCCAGGCAACTGGTATTACGGTACTGCAAAGGAATTAAATATGGGAGCCTCCATATCCTTCTCACTACAGTTGTACTTGCAACTGAACTTAAAAAAAAAATCACTTTGGCTTTAGTTAGTGTAACTCAAATGTGATAGCTTTCCATCAATTTCCATTGCATGGGCTGTTCTTAAAATGTTCTCAGGAGATGAAGTGGACTACTTTAATCCAGAAGTGTTCGTTATGGTGAGTGATCTCACGCAAGGGCTTTTTTTTTTTTTTTTTTTCAGGAAATAATTACACTGCCTATTCTGGCAAGATTCATTTGTCCCTGTCCCCTGATTCTTAAAGAAGATGATAATGGATCCAAGGAAGGGAAAATCATACATTTAAGAAAATAGCTACTTGGCTGTAAAACTAAGTTAAGCATGAGTTTTCTTCTAAGTATGGTAATAATAAAAGCTACTATATTCAGAAACTTAGACATGGAATATATGTTGATTAATTCAGTTGGATCAGACCTGCTTTAATGAGAGCATTTGTGTTTGAAACCGAAGCCTGAGATTTATGGCGCGGTATTTCTCCTTATTTTCTTTGTGTATATGTTACAGCCAGAACCCGAAGTGTGGCCACTTCGCGTTTTGGCCAGCCAATGTGCAAAGTGGCCGCAAGAAATGAAATGATGACACTAAGTTACAATGTATTTTATGGCCGTCTCGCCGCGGCCAAATGTATTAGAAGTTGGTTAATTGAATAAAATATAGCCAGCGGCTATGTAATAGATGAAGCCGCCGGCTTTCGCACTGCCTCCTCTCCTCCTCCTCCCCCCCCCCCCCTCCCCCCTCCTTTCCTCGCCCTGCCTCCTTTACAATACGGAGCAGCCGGCGGGAACACGCGTGGCCCGGAGAGTCGCTCGTCGCGGCAGGGGAAGCCTGCTGTTTTTGCAGAGCGGGTGCTGGCAGAAGCAATGTCTGCAGCCTCCCCGCTCTGCTTTCCCTGCCGTGCCGAACGACTCTCCGGGACACGCGTGTCCCCGGCTGCTCCGTATACTGTATAGGAGGCAGGGAGAGGAGAGAGGCGGGGGGGAGGAGGAGACGAGGCAGTGCGAAAGCCGGCAACTTCATCTATTTTATTTCCGCCGGCTATATTTCATTTAATTTACCAACTTCTAATACATTTGGCCACAGCGAGATGGCCGTAAAATACATTGTAACAGTGTCATCCTTTCGTTTCTTACATTGGCCGCTGCGCTGCGGCCACTTCGCACATTGGCCGGCCAGGACCCGAAGTGGCCACACTTCGGGTTCTGGCTGTAATGTGTGTGTGTGTGTGTGTGTATATGTATGTGTGTATATGTATGTGTGTGTGTGTGTGTGTGTGTGTATATATGTGTGTGTGTGTGTATGCGTGTGTGTGTATATATGTATGCGTGTGTGTGTATATATGTATGCGTGTGTATCTATCTATCTGTATCTGTATGTATATAGAATAAACAAAATTTGCATGCATTAAAGTGTACAGGCATGGCCAAATTTGTTGGTACCCTTAGAACTTATTAAAAGGCGTTCCTCCTGGAAAGTGATTGAATGAATGGAAAGGAATTATCCCATGCATGCCATTTCATATGTCAAAGTAAAGAGAGTTTTTGAAAATCGATATAGCATTAGATATTCTGCGAAGATATCCTGTAAAGGCCTGGATGCAATTTTTTTTTTTTTTTTTTTTTTTTTTTTTTTTTTTTTTTTTTTTTTGTACCCTTGGGAAGTTAAACTCCAGAATAGACAGCATATTGGGAATGGTAGAGAAAGCCTCAACTACCAAAGAAATACAACTTGATCTCCAGCAAGGACAGGGCTCATCGCGTCTGATGGCACCACTTTTTACTTTTTGATTGACAGTGGGTGCAATGGCTGAATACCCAGGAGGTTTTCACTGTTTGACAAAAAAAAACCATTAAAAAAGCCAGATTAGAATTTGTTACAATGCATGTTGACAAACCAATCATGTTTCTGGAAAAATGTCCACTCTACAGATCATATGGGTAGTCATTTAACACTTGGTGGCTCATGATATTCCTTACTCCCAAAATATACCACCAAGAGTATTGGTTTATATAGTTTGAACCTGTAGTGGTACAGGGCTCAACACTAGGCTCGACATATATTTTTGTGAAACTTTGTTCACTTCCTCAGATGGCGTGCAACCCTAAAATTGAGTATTAGTAGGCATACCCAATATAGAAATAGAATTCAAAGACTCATAATGGTGTAGAAAACGGTATATTTTGTTCACCAGTTTCAATTGTAGTTGGATAAATGTCAAATGTCCATCCAACGGATATTGTGTTGGAATGGGATCTAATCAGCTTCTCCAAAATGCATTTACGTCTGCTTACAAACACACCTTAGTGCACATGTGTTCATGTCCACCTTCGTGTAGATAATGACATTTATTCATCTACACAGCACTAGCACAAACATTTAAATGACGCATATTCTGCATCATATGCGGTTAGCCCAGACTTGCTGTATACATTATGCCCTGACCTCCTGCCGCCTCCTCCTCTGCTTCATAGTGACTAGACACCTCAGATACAGCAGTGAGGGGTAAATGAAGTTACCCCTGTAATCTCCAAGTGGTATGTAGAGAGGGAACAGTCTCTGGTATGCTAGCTCTCTTGTCCAGTTGAGCTACTGCACCATATTCAGACCGTATAAACTCTAGAATGAATTGGTGCAATACATGACCTGCACAGTAGGAGGCACCTAGGGGACAAGGCGATCTGTTCTGTACTGACATATGAATCTGGAAATGCTTATACACTCTGTGCTAAGCCATAGTGGATGTGGCCTGCAGTGCAGTGGGTTAAATGAACATTGACATCAGTTCACAAAGTTCTTCTGCTGTCTGTATGAAGGAATCTCATTTTTTTTTCTTGCTACCTTGGTGATAAATAATGTAGCAGTCACAATACTATTTACCGCATGCAATCCTTCACTTTGATTGAATGCAGGTGTTAATAACTCTTAAGTGTGTGAGGATCTAACACCTGGCATTCCACAAGTGGTATTACAATACATAGTGTCTTGTGATTCACCTCTCCCTCTCCATACAGCATACCTGTTTCCTCCCTCTCCCTTAACATGTTTCCCTGGTGTCTAGTTGCTGCCTGTCCTCCCTCTCTGTCCTGCCCTGCTTACTCCTTTAGAGTGTATTAGCTGTAGCAGCAGTGAAAAAACAATTTACCTGATCTGGGGCTGGAGACCTGTCACGGACGTTTGCGGGGCCACAGACTCGTCCTGGAACCGCCTGTGAAGAAAAAGCGATCGCACTAGATTCTCTGCATCGATTGCGCTTCAGATCAATAGAATCTGGATTGATTGTGTAGGAGCATCTACAGTCTTTTCTCAGCAGAGAGAATCCCTGTAAAAGCCTGGGGGGAGGTGTTAATTAGCTTGGACATATTCCCTGTGGAAGGCAGAATAACATGGAGGCATGAAGTCCCTTTTCTGTTCTGGGAACCAGGTGACACCTAGATGTTAATTAGCCAGAGGTGTAAAACACCAAAAGTTTGTTCAGCTAGAAGGAAGCTTCCCCCAGGAGCCAGCAAGGAGGTCACTCTGCCTTTTGGGAAAAGACAGGATGAGCTCACAGCAGGAGATCAGAACACCCAGCCAAACCGTCTCCATGGTTTAAAATGGTGATACATGTGATGTATGGTTTCTGCTTATTAAAGAAAAACCGAGTATCACCCAGAGGTGGGAGGAGTGTATTCGGATTCGTTGAAATTGGACCAACGTCTAGGTATACAAATCCTCATACCTCGTTCGGTTAAGGAGTTGTGGACCCCTCGGTAACCATACGCCCTAACACCCGCATCCAAGGTATCATATTAATCGGTAGGTTCTGGGGATCGAGAATATGTAATTATTTGTGTGCCGGCCGCGTAGGTTGGTCTAGGGAAATGTCGGGTTATGGGGCTTGTGAAAGCCCCTGCCCAGATGTGATTACCATAGTCCGGCTCGGGGGCCGACTCTGGAAGCCTGCCTCTGAAAGCAGCTCCATTAAAAGTACATGAGCTGCGCGGGCTAATTATTCCTCCATTTTTCCACCTTCATGAACACACAGCCACCGTGAGGAACAAGTGGTGGCCATTTTGATTGAACTTAGCTGAAACAAAGAACTCTGTGGAACTTGAAATCAAGGACTTGATGATTTTCCCACAAAAGGACATTTTCCATGAAACTAAGTTATTTTTTTTCTCCCCTTTATTTTCATACTGTTATCTCATGTCTCAATAATTGTTGATTTTAATAATTTTCTGTACATATTAATTATTTATATTGCTTTCAATAAACCGATGCTATCGTCAGTTGTTGTTCCAGCTACCCTATTATTCAGCATACACAGAAACTGATCCCCGGTCTCTGAAGAGACGCTACTATTATCTAGACAGAATACAGTGTGTTAACCATTTTATTTGCAGGTTGAGAAATAGCCAGTTTGTGAGTTCCCCTGTCTCAGGAAACAGAGGTGGTGGCAGATACCCTGAAATAGTGTGTAAAGTTGTATTTCCATAACCCACAGGCTCCCTTCTGGTCGGGCTGCTGCCCAAATTTCTGTCGGTTTCTGCGCAAAGATCGCGACCAAAGCTTGCATGGTCTGTGTGCTGAAACCGATTGGAAGGCAATTTGCGGTCTGACCACTAGGGCTCCAGTGACAAGAACCATCGCAGGTGTCTCCTCCTTGCACTTCTTCGCATCGTATTTAGCCTCTAGTGTTTGCTCGCTAAACACTAGAGGCCAAATTGGATGAGAAGGAAGACGAGAAGTTGCATTCAATTTATCTGGTCCTGGATTAGGTAAGATGCTTTTCTACCACCTCTGCTGTAAAAATATTCTAGAAGGGGATGGAACACCAGGTACACTGTATGGGGGGGAAGGACCACCAGAGAAGCGATATGGGGATATTAAAAGGACCACAAGAACAAGAAAACAAATCGGCACAAGATGAGCTCCTGGCAGGTTGGGAGATGCAGGTGCAGAGAGCAATTGTGCCTCCGGCAGACAATTGTATAAGTGAAGAACAGAGGGTTTCCGGGCACCAATTTGCATAAGTAGTCACCTTTAACCTATTTTGGTTCCTGGACGTAGAAACTACCTCCAGGAACCATGCGCGCTACCGTGGCCGATCGTGCACGCGCGCTCCTGGCCCGCGGTTCGTTAGCCAGGCAATCAGTGAATTGGGCTATGGTGCCCGATCACTGATTCCTCTCCCCCGCTGAAAAAGCGACAGCTTCTCTCGGAAGCTTCACCTTTTCTGGCTGTTACCTCCCCCATTCGTCGCTCTAAGCGTGTGTTACGCTTAGAGTGACGTCATGTAAACAAACTCATGGCCTCCATCTTGTGGCCAAAAAGTAATACTACAACCAAAAGTAAAAAAAAATTAAAATCAACACAATTTACATTTTAAACCTATTGTTTACATCCCACCCTCCCAAAACTACCCAAATAAAAAAAAAAATGTAAATATTTACCTAAGGGTCTAAACTTTTTAAATATTAATGTATAGATGATATATTTCTATATTTTTTTTTATTTTAAACTTGTAAATGATCGATGCAAAACGGATAAAATGCACCTCTATTTCCGAATAAAATATTGTCGCCATACATTGTGATAGGGACATAATTTTAACGGTGTAATAACCAGGACATATGGGCAAATACAATACGTGACTTTTAATTATGGAGGCATGTATTATTTTAAAACTATAAGGGCTGAAAACTGAGAAATGATTTTTTCCGTTTTTTTCTTATTCTTGTTAAAATGCATTTACAGTAAAGTGGCTCTTAGCAAAATGTACCCCCCAAAGAAAGCCTAATTGGTGGTGGAAAAAACAAGATATAGATCAGTTCATTATGATAAGTAGTGATAAAGTTATAGGCTAATGAATGGGAGGTTGCGCAAAAGGTGGATCAGCGCAACACCAGGCCGCCTCCGAATGGCCTCCAATCAGAGGTGCGCTGAGCCCCCTCAGAAACTACAAACGCACCTGCACCTCTGATTGGAGGCCATTCGGAGGCGACCTGGTGTTGCGCTGATCCACCTTTTGCGCAATTTTCGATTTTATTTGATTAGCCGCACCCAGGCTATGCATATACATAGGTTAGGATTTAGTTAGTGTTAGGCCCCTCCCATGGAGGATCGACTTCTTCGCAGTGGGAGGGACGAGTACTTAATAGGTTGCATGCAAGCTGTTACAGGAAACTAACATCCTCCTCCAGTGGTACAGGTCATGTGTATGCTCGCTGTGTATTATATCCCACAAGTGGGGCTTGCACTCTTTTGCAGGTAGGCACTTGCCTGTTTTTAAGTAGCGCTGTTCATTTCCTTGCTATGTACTAATGAATGGGAGGTGAACGTTTCTCAAGTGAAAACGACGGAACGCGAATGGGTTAATCTATACTCCCAACACCTTCAAAAATATACATGCAGTAAAGATCAGCCTAACAGCTGTTTCACAGGATAAGCTGCTTCTTCAGAGGCAGCAATACCAATTGCTGCTTCTGAAGAAGCAGGTTATCCTGCGAAACGGCTGTTAGGCTGATCTTTACTGCATGTATATTTTTGAAGGTGTTGGGAGTATAGATTAAAGGTGACTACTATGCAAATTGGTGCTTGGAAACCCTCTGTTCTTCTTCACTTAGGGCTGGTGCACACCGAGCGGCTTTTTCCGCGTTTTCAGATCCGCTTGCGGCTGCGGATCTGCTTGGTCAATGTATCTCAATGGGGTGGTGCACACCAGAGCGGCAGGCGTTTTGCAGAAACGAAAAATGCCTGGGTGAGGCATTTTTTGGATTTCGGATGCGTTTCTGCCCCAATGTTAAGTATAGGAAAAACGCAAACCGCTCTGAAAAACGCCTGTTCAGAGCGGTTTTGCAGGCGTTTTTGTTACAGAAGCTGTTCAGTAACAGCTTTACTGTAACAATATATGAAATCTACTATACTGAAAACCGCAGCAGCAATCCGCAAAACGCTAGCAAAACGCCTCATAAAAATAAAAAAAAGCGTTTAAAAATCTGCTAGCGTTTTGCGGATCTGCTAGCGGGTTTTGGTGTGCACCAGCCCTTATAGGATATTAAAAGGAGCAGCCTGAGTTTCTACTGTTTATACTCGGGGCAAACTATTTTTCTGTTGCTTGAAGGAAAAACAAAGTACCTCTGTTTTTGCACTCTTTATAGTCAAGTACAGTATACACGTTAAAGAAAATGAAATACGTATTTGTATAAATTGATGTAGACACTTCATTATATTTAAATTGGACATATTTAAATTGGACATTTAAAATTATATAAATGGCACATACTTATGCTACGTACACACATGCGACAACGATCGTTCGTTGTTAACGACGAACGATCTTTTAATTGACGAAAGAACGACCGAAGTAAAGTTAGTTGTAAAAAGTGTGTAACGATCACATCGTTAGAACGAACGTTACACCATGTAAAAGCACTTATTGCGCCTGCGCATAAAATTGTAAAGTTCCTTGGAGAAAAAGTGAAATGCGCATGTCCAGCCTGGTACGAACGATCGTTTCCAACGATGTACCACTTTTGCTAACGATCGTCGGTGGTAAAAATCCGCCAAGACAGAACTTTGTTTTGTAGCGATTTGCCTCGTTCGTCGTTTGCCTTAATAGTCGTTGGTTCGTTTTTTGTAACGATCGTCGTTGGTAAAGATCGGGGAACGATCGTTACAAACGACTATAGTCGCATGTGTGTACGCACCTTAAGTCTTAAAGCCGGAATATCATACCATCACATGTGGTTTTATCAAGGATCGTGCATAAACTTAGCATAGTGCCACAACATGGAAAATCTATACACTAGTGAGGCAGGTCCAGCTTGAGTGTCATATATGCTAGGCTTAATGCAGTCAGACACGGGGCTATTACAGCTATTAACAAGTGTAGAGCTCTAATGAATAGCTCTTGAATTGTAGATGAAATTACATAGACTCCAGTGAATCCAACACACGTGAAATGGTAACCTACACAGCATACACTCAAAAAGGGCGCCTGGAAATTTGGGCGCTGAAAATAGCCCCTAGTAGTGCCTGTAAAATTAAAACATTCTACTATTGAGCAATGCTAATTCCGATAGTAAGGGAAGCTGCTAGTGCTGAGGACGCCAACTATGCAAAAAGTGCCTGCTATTTGTAACTGCAGCTTGCATAATGGACAGCCCTGATGCCCACTACTTTTATCGGACGCTGGAGGTGTCTAAATTTCCCCTTACAGCTGTAATTTCTATGTCAGCGCCCAAACTTTTGTGCCGCTTCTAGTGCCCAAATTTCCGGCTTCCACCTATTCATGCTGTAAGGCCCCATTCACACTTACAAACTGCAAAACGCTAGCGCTTTTGCTAGCATTTTGCACTGGTGGTTTTTGGCGATTAATGCTATTCACACATGGGGCAATTTTCCGCCGATCGCAATTAGCGCTTGTTCTGATCATGTCTGCAGCATGTACTGCTGGCTGCAGTTTTACTGAAGACAAGCAGTTTTTGATGTCATTACATGCATTTGCTTGCATAGTTTGGTTTGCACTCAAACTAGTTGCTGATTCCATCTGCAGTGGCTCTGCAGTGCTGGCCAGCTCAGGATTGAATAATTACCATTCACCTGTGTGGGAATCTGCATGTCTGCTCCCATTGGATGACCTCCGTATAAAGATCTGCTTCCTGCAGGGCTCCTCGGGCTATCATAGTCTCAGATTCAGTCTGTTACTCTGCTCGTGCCCCACCTCGTTCCTAGTACATGTGGACTGCGCTGACTCCTGCGAAGGGGTCAGCGAGTCCTCCTAGTCCTGCTCTTATCAGAAGTTGTTGCTTTGCTTGTCTTGTCATATATTGGTTCATCGCCAATATATACGCATACTTGCACGTTTGTGATTTTCCTTGTATTCGTGTTACGTTAATACATCAGTGTCGCTGAAGTATACGTACACGAACTGTAATATCCTGTGTTCAGTCAGTTAGTTTTCAGCACGTTTTGGTAGGTTGCGCGTATCGTGATCACCCGTGCTAACTAGTTCAGTCCTGCTCCAGTTCTTAGTCAGTGTTCCTTGCTTATGTCATATATTGGTTTATTGCCGATATATACATATGTCAGTCAGTTGTTTGTATTTCATTGATAGCTGTAATCGTAATACGCTAGGAAATCATACCTATTGTATATCTGTGTGTATTACGTCTGTCTTCTTTGATCCTGTTTCCTGGCTATTCTGTCTTGTCCTTGTGAGGCACGCCACCGCTGCATTCGCATTGGCTGCCTCATTCCAGTCTGTCTTGTCTTGGACGTTTGCTGTCACTTAAACAGTGACTAGTTAAGCAAACGTTCATTCTGTTACCTGTTCTGACCTTCTGAGTTGTGGTTTATGCGCTCAGCGCTACTTCGCGCTGAGCCATTAAAGTGAAAGGATTGTTTTGTGGCTGTTTGGATCTACGCCTGCTCTGTGTTGCCACATCTCCTGTTGGAGCCAGTCCTCTCCTCCACTAAACTGGGGCTATCCTGGTCCCTTGTGCTAGTGTGTGTACCTCCTCCTCGTCAGGAAATACGCTACGTACTGACTGTGGAGGATATACCACCAAGCTTAACAGCGCTTCTATAGCACTAAACGCGATCGCTGGGAAATCGCCTGAAAATGGTGCAGGATACAAATTTTTTTTTGAGATTTGCGTTAATCGACGGCGATTAACGTAAATCGCCCAAGTGAGAACAGGCCCATAGGTTACTATTGCACTAGCGCTTTAAAAAGCGCTAGCGCTTGAGAGTTTTGCCGAATTCTCCGGCAAAACTCTCTAGTGTGAATGGGGCCTAAGTGTTTTAAAGTGAAAATAATCTCAGATGAACAATTGAATTTATCCTCCTCATTAAAATAACCTTTTTTTTTTTTTTTTTTTTTTTTCCTTCCCCTTTTTTTAGATCTCCCATGGTTTTAATTTATATTTAAATATTTACAAAGTAGATTGAATGTTTTTTATTGTCTCTGCTTAAAGGGAACCAGAGACGAATGAGGGTGAAAAATGGAAAAAGATTTTATACATACCTGGGGCTTCTAACAGCCCCATCCGCATGGATCGCTCACACGCAGCCGTCCTCCACTGCCTCTATCGCCTGTACCGGGTTCCGTCACTTCCGCCGGACGTGGCTAGTTGTACGCATCCATAGGGACTCCCTCCGGCTCGCCGGAGCCTGCTTTACGCACGTGCCTGCGCAGTACGGAGGGAGCACACTGCGCCTGCGTTGACTGGCCGAAATGACGGGACTCAGTACCGGCGGATAGAGGCAGTGGAGAAAGGCGGTGTGAAAGCGATCCAGGCTGATGGGGCTGGAGGAAGCCCCAGGTATGTATAAATCTATTGTTTTCTCTCTGGTTCTCTTTAATAGCAGAATATTAAGTGTCCTAGAGTTAAAATACATGAACTATTGACCTTTCTCTATCGCTCACCTGCTGTCAAGTTGTATTCTGCCAGGAAAACTTTTTTTTTTTATGGCTGTAATTTGCTGATCAATGAGGTTCACTATATTCCCGACAAGGTACAGGCAAGAGAAAAGCAGTCACTTGCATGTCTGAAAGTTAACTATTTTGTGCAGCAAAATAAAGCAAAACAGCCTGGTTTTTAATCTTATGTCAATGGTTTCTGTGGTTGTAACAACCCTAGGCTCCTCTAAAAGACAAAAGGAGACCAAGAGCTCAGTGGTGCTGAGTCATGTAAGATTTGGAAAAGCAAATGCTACGGGTGTACAGTATATAGTTTCAAAGTAACAGCACCCTGTCTCTACATTTGAGCACAGATCATCTGTCCCATACCACCTGCTCCCTGTTCTGTTGAAACATTAACTTTGTGGCCAGCACTGGAGCTACAGTATTCTATGACCAGCATTTGAGATCAGCAGATTATCAGTCAGCGACACAGGGAGGAGGTGGAAGGTGAAAGCTAGTCATTAGAAAGGGAAAACTTAGGAGCGGTTCACATTGAGCGATTAAGCGGATCCACTTCCCCGGATCCGTAAGGCATGGTTCACATTGGCAAACGGATCCGTGAAAACTGATCTGAACACTGGTCAATTGGATCAGTTTTCAATCTGTTGCCACTCTTGTTGCAGCAGCTGGGTGGGTGAGGGAGGGAGGATTAAAACTTACCTAAGCTTCCGTCTTCAATGGTTTCTTCCAGGCTTCAGTCGTCTTCCACCTCAATTGCATCCCACCTTGTGTCATGTGACTACCAGCTTCCTCCTTCAAGGTTGGAGGAAAGGACCACAGGGACATCCGCTACAGTCTATGGCACTCAAAACTCTTCTGCAGCGGTAATTTGCGTCAGATGCCCCTGGTCTATCCTGGTGAAGAGTGAGAGAAATGGAGAGGAGGTGTACAACCGTGAAGGGAGTCCCCCTGGAATTGCGGTGTGACCTGGCCGGTTAGTGTCCCAAGTTGGCTGGATTACAACTGCGATGGCACTGTAGCTGCTGGTCCGGCGGCATCTTAGTTCCCGTCTCATTGCAGGTGTACAGCAGCTAAAGAGGGGCTGGCAACTTTGTGTGCTGCAGAGGGATGGTGGAAGCTGGAGCGGCTCCCGCACAGAGCTGGAGGAGAAACAGCTGGTAGTGATAGATGAGCATGGCTGCCATATGAATGGACGGGCAGGCCGCTGTGGCCCTGGCTGGAATGTGCAGGGGCTGGAGGAAAAGGGCCGAGGGGACAACTTGCAGGAGCATGGCTGCGTTACTGGATGGGCAGGCAGCTGTGGCCCAGGCTGGATTGAGGTGACCAGCCACGAGAGCAGCCCCTGCGTTCAGGGCAGCTGAAGGGGCAACTGAAATGTACTTCTCCATTTGCTGCAGCTGGTGGATCAGCAGCGGTCAGACCTCCCTACCTTGGCAGTGAGTGGGGTGCCAGCATCCCAATGCCCTCTGGGCGCCCCAGCAGTGGCAGCATGTGTTCTTGTACCCTCAATCCAGCTCAGCTCAGCCAGGAAGTGTATTATGTTTATTATTTAGTAGTAATTTAAATAGATCTACCAAGGTCAAAAAGGTATATGTGATCTGGCAGGGTGTAGGATAACAAATATCATTTGCATATT
Organism: Hyperolius riggenbachi; assembly: GCF_040937935.1. Classification (NCBI taxonomy): domain Eukaryota; kingdom Metazoa; phylum Chordata; class Amphibia; order Anura; family Hyperoliidae; genus Hyperolius; species Hyperolius riggenbachi. The sequence goes on from NC_090649.1 coordinate 272,557,949, forward strand.
CCTGTCTTATCTGGCATTTCTTAAATATCTTTTTGAATTCTGACCTTACTGACAAGAACATGAAAATGTGAACTGAATTTTCATTTACTTAAAAAAAAATCATTACTTTAAAAAGACCTTCAGCCGCGTGTATTTTGCTTGTTGATTGATTACCTTGCAAGGAACATTAATATTTTATTTTTAAAAAGTGACCTCTGATGTGAGGTCTTTTTTTTTCATATAATTCTTGATTAAGCAAAATTATGCACATGCATTTTTCCTTCCTGTGATTCTTAGAATATTTGCATGATGCACATCTATAAATCCTGCCAGTCTTCTGCAGCTAAAATTATATATGGTTTTGAAGGGGATTGTTTTTTCCACACGTATGAACATTCAAATGATTTAAATGTCCCAAAAAAAAAATACAAATTCTGTTTCTAGTTCTTATATTTCTGCCAGTTTTAATACTCTATATCTACATGAATCAAAGTGCAATATCAATTATGTAAGTGTATAAAAGTTAATGTCAATCTAAAAATATATTTAATATACAGAGGGTTCCTTACTCCTAGGAGAGTTCTGTCTCTTCTATCACAAGTTACATTTTACTGGAATCCTACAGTAACGCACACCACTGAGATTGAACAGGGTAAATTTTTTAATAATGCTATTGATAAATACATATACGGTAATCAGTGTACATATAGAAGCAAAGTGGTAGATAAAATGCCTTTTCAGGGGGAGAATGTTTTTTGAAATGCAGCCAGCTTTCTGTCCTTTGCAACAGCCCACGACCCAAAGCCAAATCCAAAAAAAAAACTTTTGGCTGGACCAAATAAATTTAGCATTGCCAAAGCAAAACCGTACTTTTGGTGGATTGCTTTGGCTTACTGACGGCTGTGGGCATTGATCTCACCACATACCCCCGCCCTTCTTGTGATATTATGCCTGTTTTGGTCTGCGCATACCCAGTAGAATGAAGTTGTGCATGCACAATACAGATGTGCACGGGCTGGCATGTGAGCACAAAGAAAAAAGGGTCCTTGGCGGCAGCAGCTGTGATGAAGGGACTGGGAAATCTCTGACCCATCTAGAGGACAGGTGTCGAACTCCAGGCCTGGAGGGCCAGATCCATGCCAGTGGACTGAGAGAGCAATGTGTTCTACCTGATGGACCACACCTTTCCTGATTCAGACCCATCAATTAATTTGAGCTGTGTCAAAGTTTTTTTTTTTTCATTTCACAAGTTAGGATCTTTCTTATGCAGCACGAAATGCGACTGTCCTATATCTGAATGCACAAGTTGATAATGCAATTTTTCTTGTCTCCTCATCACCTGAAATCTGTGCTTGTTGTTGAACCAGAAATCATATGATCTGTACCACTTCATCGTAAAAATAGACCTAGCTCAGAGGTGTCCACACTTTTTCGGCTTGTGAGCTACTTTCAAAAATTAGCAAGTCAAAGTGATCTACCTATGTACAATTTTAGGAGCACACTTGTATATACAGAATGGAAAATGTAGTGGGGTCGGGATCTACCATGAAGGCCTTCGCGATCTACCGGTAGATCGCGATCTACCTAATGGGCACCCTATACTCCACTCTATATACATACCCTGAACTCTGTATTAAATGTTAAAATACTGCAATTGAAAGTCTATTAACCTTGGCGGAGCAGAGGATTCCACGCAGCAGAGCCCACAAATGGCCTAAAATTGTTCACTTCCCGTGATTTGTGCTGCTTGGTTGAGACTGCTGGTTAGTTGAGTTCCAGATAACTGTGACTCTACTGTATATTTGACAAAACAGATTTGTCATTGTATTCGATTACATTTTGTACATGAGCTTCTGGTGTCTTGTAAGTGTCTTGTAAGTGTCTTGCAAGTGTGCCTTACATGTGGGTTAATGGTGCACTGCAATTTGTGTAATCCTGATGGGACGCCTTGCTGAGAGTTAATTTAAACTTTCATAACCTTCCCCTGCCTTGTAGGCTACTCATTTGAATCCACTTAGGCCTCGTTCACACTGCACGTGTTTCCAGCCGCGTTTTGGGAAGGCGTGCAGGAGGCCGACACGCACGACATCAGACAGTGCATAGAGTGTCTGATGTTCACACTGCATGCGTTCCGGACCAGTGCGTTTCGGGAACGCATGCTGCACGCATTTTTTCCAAAACCGCGCAGCTGTCTTATTCACTTTCAGTGAATGGGATCAGCCACGTAACGCATACAAACGCGGATGGCGTGCGTTCGTACGCGTTGCGTTCTGAACGCATGCCCGTCCGCGTTTGTAATGTGAACGGGGCCTTATTTGCTGTTTCCAAGGTGGCTGAAAGGAGGAAAAGGTAACTAGGGCCTAAACCTTTTGTTTAAGGGTCTTTTTAAAATGAGTGCATGCTTTCCAGGTAAATGTAAATATTGGCGGGTAAAAGATATATATTTTTGGACCACCTACTTAACCACTTAAGGACTGCAGTCATAAAACCCCTTAAGGACCAGAGCCTTTTTTTCCATTCGGACCACTGCAGCTTTCACGGTTTATTACTCAGTCATACAACCTACCACCTAAATGAATTTTACCTCCTTTTCTTGTCACTAATACAGCTTTCTTTTGGTGCTATTTGATTGCTGCTGCGAGTTTTACTTTTTATTATATTCATCAAAAAAGACATGAATTTTGTCAAAAAAATGACTTTTTTAACTTTCTGTGCTGACATTTTTCAAATAAAGTAAAATTTCCTATACATTTGAGCGCGAAAGTTATTCTGCTACATGTCTTTGCTAAAAAAAAAAACCATTTAGTGTATATTTATTGGATTGGGTAAAAGTTATAGCGTTTACAAACTATGGTGCCAAAAGTGAATTTTCCCATTTTCAAGCATCTCTGACTTTTCTGCGCACCTGTCAGGTTTCATGAGGGGCTAAAATTCCAGGATAGTACAAATCCCCCCCCAAATGACCCCATTTTGGAAAGAAGACATCCCAAAGTATTCAGTGAGAGGCATGGTGAGTTCATAGAATTTATTTTTTGTCACAAGTTAGCGGAAAATGACACTTTGTAACAAAACAAAAAAAAAAAAAAAAAAAGTTTCCATTTCTTCTAACTTGCGACAAAAAAAAATGAAATCTGCCACGGACTCACTATGCTACTCTCTGAATACCTTGAAGTGTCTACTTTCCAAAATGGGGTCATTTGTGGGGTGTGTTCACTGTCCTGGCATTTTGGGGGGTGCCTAATTGTAAGCACCCCTGTAAAGCCTAAAGATGCTCATTGGACTTTGGGCCCCTTAGCGCAGTTAGGCTGCAAAAAAGTGCCACACATGTGGTATTGCCGTACTCAGGTGAAGTAGTATAATGTGTTTTGGGGTGTATTTTTACACATACCCATGCTGGGTGGGAGAAATATCTCCGTAAATGACAATTGTTTTATTTTTTTTACACACAATTGTCAATTTATAGAGATATTTCTCCCACTCAGCATGGGTACGTGGAAAAATACACCCCAAAACACATTATACTACTTCTCCTGAGTACGGCGATACCACATGTGTGGCACTTTTTTGCACCCTAACTGCGCTAAGGTGCCCAAAGTCCAATGAGTACCTTTAGGATTTCACAGGTCATTTTGAGAAATTTCGTTTCAAGACTGCTCCTCACGGTTTAGGGCCCCTAAAATGCCAGGACAGTATAGGAATCCCACAAATTACCCCATTTTAGAAAGAAGACACCCCAAGGTATTCCATTAGGAGGATGGTGAGTTCATAGAAGATTTTTTTTTTTTTTTTTGTCACAAGTTAGCGGAAATTGATTTTAATTGTTTTTTTTCACAAAGTGTCATTTTCCGCTAACTTGTGACAAAAATAAAATCTTCTATGAACTCACCATACCCCTAACGGAATACCTTGGGGTGTCGTCTTTCTAAAATGGGGTCATTTGTGGGGTTCCTATACTGCCCTGGCATTTTAGGGGCCCTAAACCGTGAGGAGTAGTCTTGAAACCAAATGTCGCAAAATGACCTGTGAAATCCTAAAGGTACTCATTGGACTTTGGACCCCTTAGCGCACTTAGGGTGCAAAAAAGTGCCACACATGTGGTACCGCCGTACTCAGGAGAAGTAGTATAATGTGTTTTGGGGTGTATTTTTACACATACAGATGCTAGGTGGGAGAAATATCTCTGTAAATGACAATTATTTGATTTTTTTTTACACACAATTGTCCATTTACAGAGAGATTTCTCCCACCCAGCATGGGTATGTGTAAAAATACACCACAAAACACATTATACTACTTCTCCTGAGTATGGCGGTACCACATGTGTGGCACTTTTTTGCAGCCTAGGTGCGCTAAGGGGCCCAACGTCCTATTCACAGGTCATTTTGAGGCATTTGTTTTCTAGACTACTCCCCACGGTTTAGGGCCCCTAAAATGCCAGGGCAGTATAGGAACCCCACAAGTGACCCCATTTTAGAAAGACGACACCCCAAGGTATTCCGTTAGGGGTATGGTGAGTTCATAGAAGATTTTATTTTTTGTCACAAGTTAGTGAAAAATGACACTTTGTGAAAAAAACAATAAAAATCCAATTTCCGCTAACTTTTGACAAAAAATAAAATCTTCTATGAACTCATCATACACCTAACAGAATACCTTGGGGTGTCTTCTTTCTAAAATGGGGTCACTTGTGGGGTTCCTGTACTGCCCTGGCATTTTACGGGCCCAAAACTGTGAGTAGTCTGGAAACCAAATTTCTCAAAATGACTGTTCAGGGGTATAAGCATCTGCAAATTTTGATGACAGGTGGTCTATGAGGGGGCAAATTTTGTGTAAACGGTCATAAGCAGGGTGGCCTCTTAGATGACAGGATGTATTGGGCCTGATCTGATGGATAGGAGTGCTAGGGGGGTGACAGGAGGTGATTGATGGGTGTCTCAGGGGGCGGTTAGAGGGGAAAATAGATGCAATCAATGCACTGGGGAGGTGATCGGAAGGGGGTCTGAGGGGGATCTGAGGGTTTGGCCGAGTGATCAGGAGCCCACACGGGGCAAATTATGGCCTGATCTGATGGGTAGGTGTGCTAGGGGGTGACAGGAGGTGATTTATGGGTGTCTCAAGGTGTGATTAGAGGGGGGAAATAGATGCAAGCAATGCACTAGCGAGGTGATCAGGGCTGGGTTCTGAGGTGTGGGCGGGTGATTGGGTGCCCGCAAGGGGCAGATTAGGGTCTAATCTGATGGGTAACAGTGACAGGTGGTGATAGGGGGTGATTGATGGGTAATTAGTGGGTGTTTAGAGGAGAGAAGAGATGTAAACACTGCACTTGGGAGGTGATCTGATGTCGGATCTGCGGGCGATCTATTGGTGTGGGTGGGTGATCAGATTGCCCGCAAGGGGCAGGTTAGGGGCTGATTGATGGGTGGCAGTGACAGGGGGTGATTGATGGGTGGCAGTGACAGGGGGTGATTGACAGGTGATCAGTGGGTTATTACAGGGAAGAATGGATGTAAATAATGCACTGGCGAATCGATAAGGGGGGGGTTGAGGGCAATCTGAGCGTGTGGGCGGGCGATTGGGTGCCCGCAAGGGTCTAATCTGATGGGTAACAGTGACAGGTGGTGATAGGGGGTGATTGATGGGTGATTGATGGGTAATTAGTGGGTGTTTAGAGGAGAGAATAGATGTAAACGATGGATTTGGGAGGTGATCTGATGTCGGATCTGCGGGCGATCTATTGGTGTGGGTGGGTGATCAGATTGCCCGCAAGGGGCAGGTTAGGGGCTGATTGATGGGTGGCAGTGACAGGGGGTGATTGACGGGTGATTGACGGGTGATTGACAGGTGATCAGGGGGGATAGATGCATACAGTACACAGGGGGGGGGGAGGGTCTGGGGGGGTCTGGGGAGAATCTGAGGGGTGGGGGGGTGATCAGGAGGGAGCAGGGGGCAGTTAAGGGACTAAAAAAAAAAATAGCGTTGACAGATAGTGACAGGGAGTGATTGATGGGTGATTAGGGGGGTGATTGTGTGCAAATGGTGGTCTGGGGGGTGGGCAGGGGGGGGTCTGAGGGGTACTGTGGGCGATCAGGGGGCAGGGGGGGGCAGATCAGTGTGTTTGGGTGCAGACTAGGGTGGCTGCAGCCTGCCCTGGTGGTCCCTCGGACACTGGGACCACCAGGGCAGGAGGCAGCCTGTATAATACACTTTGTAAACATTACAAAGCGTATTATACGCTTCCTATCCGGGGATCGTCGGGTTAACAACCCGCCGGCGCTTCCGATTGGCCGGCGGGTGGGCGGAGCCTATTGCCGGTGGATGCGCGCGCATCCCAGCGCGCGATCCCCGGCCAGAGAGTGCCCCAGGACCTGACGCCAATCTGCGTTACGTGGTCCTGGGGCTGCCACTTTGCCGCCGCCAATATGAAGTAGGCGGTCGGTAAGTGGTTAAAGAGACACTGAAGCGGAAAAAAAAATCATGTGATTTTGTATGTGTAGTACAGCTAAGCAATAAAACACTAGGAACAGAGACATAAGTCTAATATGGTTTCCAGTACGAGAGGAGTTAAACTCCAGTTGTTATCTATGCAAAAGAGCTATTGACCTCCAAGACTTTGAAAGTTGCAGAGAGCTCTGTCTTCTGAAGCTTGTTATCTCAACTGTCAGTGACTTTTGTTGTTTTGTTTTTTTTTCCTGCAGAGGACAGTTCAAAAGTTCACAAGCTTGCTCTGTAAAATCATTTCGAATGCTTAGAGTGAAAACTGCAAATATTAGAGAATGATGCAATGTTTTAAAAAATAAAAAATAAAAAAACTAACTGAAAATAAAAATGAGAATATTTTCTTTGTTACTAATGCTCTAGTAATTATCCGTGATACACATACAATTCATAATATCGTAATTTTTGTTTTTTCGCTTCAGTGTCTCTTTAAGCAGCTGTACAGGTTGTACTTAAGGGCCAGAGTGCATAGCATAGTTGATGTCTTCAGCACTTTTCAACCTGTTTAGTCTCATTTCTGTGACTAGAGATTTCTATGGTCATATCCACAATTGCTTCAGTGGATCACCAGGCATCTTGCTAGTTTGCTGAAGGGAATAATTACCCATTTCTGATCGGTCAAACTTTTATTTATTATTATTAGCAGGAGCAGCAGCAGCCTTGTTTTTAGTATTAGGTGGTGGTTATCATGTGTGCCTTTTTTGGTTAACAGCCTATCAAGTACCATTCAAGTGTCTCTTATAGAGAAATACATTACTAAGCTTTTGAAGAACCCTGTGTCCGCTGTTGTTTTTACTTTTTTTGTTATTGGAAGTGTTAATATACCAATGTTATCTGTATGCAATATATACTATTGCTACTACACATACTACTTTCAGTTTAGGTTTGCTGAGGACTACTTATACACTCTTCCCCCCTCCCCCCCTTATATTGGCATATTGGCTGACATGTTTGCATGCCCCTTGAATCCAACAGTAGTATCTTCTGGGGTACACATGCCATGTTAAAAGCCTAGGATTTAGATAAATGTTCTTGTCTAAGTGTGGAATTTGGCCTTCTGGGAGTACAGTAACAGGATGATTATTGCCACCTTTTGTATGGTCATGGAGGTCAGTGTTCTCCCCAAAATCACATAGCTTGGTGGCCCATCCACCTAAAGTAAGCCACTGCCTGGCTGCCAACATGTGCCAGGCAAAATTAGAGAAGCCAGCGTTTCAAAAGCGTTCAAAGCTTTTCTATGTATGAGTTCTCATGCTTCCTGGCAGACTCGTACACTCATTGGCTGGCATAATAGGCGGACCATTACTGCAGACTGTGGAGCAATCCTCCAGGAATGAAGCACATGCAGTTTGCCTGCTCAGTCTCAGAGCAGGGACACTGGAGCTTGTGTGGCTAAGGTATGGGTCAGTCGGGCAGAGTCAATGGAGCAGGGGTTGGAGAAGCAGGATAGCACAGGTGTTACTTGGCAAGTCCATTTTCCATGACCTTTACACTTAAGCGGCCTACAGCTCCAGGAGAAGGGTCCACTGGCACATCCCTGGCAAAGCTGAGCTGAGGCGGCCTCCAGGTGCTCCATCCTCCTCCACTGCACCAGTCAGCTGTGGGGGTAATTTTTTTTTTTTTTTTTTTTAATGCACTTCTCATTTCACCTTGGATCTGTGCACCTTGCTGTCGGGCTGCACACTGTGAACTGGGCACTATAACTGCTGATCGTGGGTACTGGGCACTATAACTGCTATATCGTGTGCCCCTGCCTCCGGTGATCCTGGTCGGCACTGCTTATAGTAACGCACCCTGGAACTGCTTTAAGTAGGCACTGTTGGGGGCTAACCTTGAGTAGGCACTGTTGGGGGCTAACTTATAACTTATGGACTGTTATGAGCTGCGGTGCTGTTCCCCGTCTGGTTCCCCAGGCGTACTACTAGACCGGAAACACCCCTCTAATACGCTATATGGACTGTTAGGGTTCGCCCTGAGGCCCACGTGCACTTCTGCTAGCACCACCACCCCTCTACCCCCTCCCTCACCAAACACACGGAGCTACTCTCCATATGCCACCAACGCATCACCTACACCAGATCGCAGCTTCTGAGATGGGAAGCACGCAGCACGCTCTCCGAGGACAGGCGTCTATACAACATGGTCTGGAACCATGTACAAGAGCTCGCAGGCCCTGCCCATACATCCCCTGCGGCTCGGCGGATGAGGGGTAGCTGGGCAGGTGCCCAGGTGAGACTGAAGAGGAAAGGTCTTAGGTCAGCCATCCCATCGGTCCTGCTGTCGAATGTGTGCTCCCTCCCGAACAAACTGGATTAACTCCGACTCCTAAGTGAAAAGGAGCTCTGCAGTAGTACCCCAATCCTTTGCTTCACAGAAACGTGGCTGCATGATGACATCCCAGACAATGCCCTTCACCTTCCGGACTTCAGCCTCATCCGGGCAGACCGCGACCCCACTATCTCGGGTAAGAAGGGTGGTGGCATCTGTTTTTACATCGGCCAATCATGGTGCCCCAACTCATCAGTACTAGCCAGGAAGTGCTCCCCCGAGCTTGAACTTCTAATTGTCAACTGCAGGCCAAAATATTCGCCCAGGGAGTTCTCCTCCTACGTTCTTGTTGGCGTGTACATACCACCTGATGCCGATGTTAGACCTGCCCTGCACGACCTCAGCGACACCATCACAAAATGGGAGTCAACCCTTCCCGACTCGCTGTTCATCGTATTGGGCAACTTCAATAAGGCTAATCTTCGCCGGGAGCTTCCTCGCTTCCACCAGCATGTGACCTGCTCCACCAGAAACCAGAACACACTGGATCACTGCTACACAGGGCTGAAGGATGCCTACAAAGCCATACCAAGGGCAGCGCTGGGCTCCTCGGACCACTCTCTCATTCACTTGATCCCCACCTACAGGAGGCGCCTGGAGTCAGCTAAACCTGCTCTCAAGTCCACCAAAGTGTGGTCAAGCGAGGCCAAGCTCCAACTTCAGGCATGCTTCGACTGCACTGACTGGAAGGCCATGGAAGCTCCAAACCTTGACGAGTGGGCGGACAACATCTCCTCATACATCAGCTTCTGTGAAGACTCTTGCGTACCAACCAAGACCTTCAAAGTCTATCCGAACAATAAACCGTGGTTCTCCAACAAACTACGGCAACTGCGGAGGTGCAAGGAGGTGGCGCACAAGTCCAGCAACCAAGAGGACTACAAGACAGCAAGGAATAACCTGAAGCGAGAACGGAATGCCGCAAAGGGGGAGTACGCAGAAAGGATAAGATGCAACCTGCGATCTAACGACACACGAGCTGTCTGGAAGGGCCTTAAAGCCACCACAAACTATAAGCCTCCCCCACAACACGCAACTCCCAGTACTGAGTTAGCCAAGGACCTCAGCAATTTTTACTGCAGGTTTGAGGATCAGGAGGCATTGGGGGAGCCAGCACACCCCACATCTAGTGCAGATGATCTCTCAGTCTCGAGCCCGCCACCTCCAGCTGTGAGTGAGGCTGATGGCCTCGCTAAACCCCAGGAAAGCCTCTGGCCCGGACGGCGTGTCACCAGCCTGTCTGAAAACATGCTCACACCAGCTGGCACCCATCCTCGCTTCCTTATTCTCCAAATCCCTCCAGGTCGGCAAAGTCCCTGCATGTTTCAAAAAGTCTACCATTATCCCTGTTCCCAAAAAAGCAAGGAAACTCTGACCTCTAACTACAGACCAGTGGCCCTGACATCCAACATCATGAAAACCTTTGAGAGAGTAGTCTTGTCACACATCAAGCTTGTTACCTCCCCAATGTGGATCCATACCAGTTTGCATACAGGGCAAACAGATCCACTGATGATGCTGTCAACATCTGCCTTGAGCTCACATACGACCACCTGGACAAACCTAACACATACGCCAGGATTCTCCTTCTGGACTTCAGCTCAGCCTTCAACACCATCTGCCCCCACATACTGTAGGACAATCTCACAGAGCTGAATGTCCATCCCACACTCCGCGGGTGGATCACAGACTTCCTGACTAACAGAACCCAAGTCGTTAAACTTGGGGAGGTCACCTCTCAACCAAGGACCACAAACACTGGGGCCCTGCAAGGCTGCGTCCTGTCGCCAATCCTGTTCTCCCTCTACACGAACTGCAGATCCAAGGAGAACTCTGTCAAGGTCATCAAATTTGCAGATGACACCACCATCGTTGGTCTAGTAACAATGATGAGCAGGCCTACCACCAGGAGGTTGAGAGTTTCCCAGTGGTGTAGGGAGAATAGGCTGGTCCTCAACTCATCCAAAACCGTAGAGCTGATTGTGTATTTCAGGAAGCATGCTCCCTCCCCCCCACCAATCTTTATCAACGGCACCGAGGTTGAAAGAGTAACCAGCGTTCGCCTTCTGGGCACCACCATCTCCAAAGACTTGAGCTGGAAGGCAAACACAGCCCTGACCCAGAAGAAAGCCCAGCAGAGGCTCTTCTTCCTCCACCAATTGAAGTTCGGCATGGCTCAAGAGCTACTAACATGTTTTTACACCGCCACCATCGAGTCCGTCCACTGCTCCTCCATCCTAGTCTGGTTCGCTGGCTCCTCCACCAGAGACAGGTACAAACTTCAGAGAGTCATTAGATCAGCAGAGAGAACCATTGGCAGACCTCTCCCCTCGCTTGTCCACCTCCACAACTCCAGGCTGCGCACAAGAGCACTGAGGATTGCCGGCGACCCCTCTCACCCAGGCCAGCTGTTCTTCTGCAGACTTCCGTTAGGCCGTAGGTTTCGGTCCATCGCCACCAAAACCTCAAGACACAGGAACTCTTTCTTTCCCTCAGCTTTCACCCTCCTGAACTCCCTGTAGGCCCTGCATTCCATCCCCTCACCACTGTATTCTGCACTGCACCTTGCCGCCCTGCTCGCTTTCTTATTTGCTTTTGTTTGCTTTTTTTGTTTTGCTTGTATTTATGCCTTGTTTGTTTATTCCTTTATGCACTTTATGCCCTGTATCTACAGTATACTCTGTTATCTATACTTTTATCTCTACTCTGTTAATTGCTGTGCCAAGCCCAATTCCGAGCATGACCCTGTCGTGCCTGGCGAATAAAAATGATTCTGATTCTGATTTATGGCTAATCAGCCGCAGCCGTCCCTGAGGTTTCAGTCTCCTGTCTGATGAGTCAGTTCAGCTGGACAGGAGAACCTAACCAGTCACATTTTCCCTGTAATACAGTTGGCTGGGAAGAGCCAGGGTGATAAGTTGCAGTTTGATTGCTGGGGTAGACAGACTTGAGCCATAGTCAGGACACTGGTCCAGTTACATGTCTCGGCTCTTACACGTAAAACATTACAGCTTTTTCAGTCCTGTACAGCAGGGCTACCAGGATGGCTTCCAGATTTTAGTACTTTTCTGTACTGAAATGTCACTGAGGGCTCTTTGCCATCAGGCACGCATTGAGTGACATCGGGAAGTTGCGGTGTGACTCTGTTAGCGGCAGTAGTTATAATTAACCCAACAGGAAAAGTGTAGCGCCGGACGATTAAAAGCTCCCGGCTGTGTCTTACCGCAACATGACAACGCAGCGTTAGATGTGAAATGTTAAAATGAAAGTCTATGGACTTTTATGTTACCTTGGTTAACGCAAACTATTGACTTTGCGTCAAAAGCAGGAAATCAGCGCAGATGTGAAAGAGCCCTGAGTAAACTATGTGCACATTGGTGGTATGAAATGCCAGCTCATAATTAATGCACTTCACATGGCTGTTAATATAGCCCCTGGACACCATCTGCAATACCCCACGATAGCCCCACCCTGCAGGAATAACATCAGTGTGAGTTAACAGCCATGTGAAATGCAATAATTATGAGCAGACACCCACTGGAGCCTGTATAGATGCTAAGCAAGTTTATGTGCACATGGTGTAATATGCTGTGTATTGGTTATTGCATGCAGTATTGCAGCTAGTGTGCAGGGGGCATATATGATCATGGGTAAAGAAAACAATTAAATGGCTAGATATTATATTATTGCACCTGCACACATAACGCCCATATGAAATAAGCCATGTGAAATGCAGTAATCATGAGCAGGGACACTGGAGCATATGTAGAGTAAAGGAAACCATATATCAGGCTACTTGGCGGCCGATCTACCATGTGATTTGATTATTTATTTTAATCTAATCAGATGACAATCAGTACCACACACTGCATGCCCAAACACTGCTACCAATTTTCAGGCTAAAATTGGTCACATATACCAGTCGTCCATGCTGCAAGATGTCGGCCTTCATGCGTGTGCGCTGAAGTAATGGCGAACGATATAGGGATGAATGATGAATGCGCTGTTTCCCCAGAGTATACAGGGAGTGCAGAATTATTAGGCAAATGAGTATTTTGACCACATCATCCTCTTTATGCATGTTGTCTTACTCCAAGCTGTATAGGCTCGAAAGCCTACTACCAATTAAGCATATTAGGTGATGTGCATCTCTGTAATGAGAAGGGGTGTGGTCTAATGACATCAACACCCTATATCAGGTGTGCATAATTATTAGGCAACTTCCTTTCCTTTGGCAAAATGGGTCAAAAGAAGGACTTGACAGGCTCAGAAAAGTCAAAAATAGTGAGATATCTTGCAGAGGGATGCAGCACAAAATGGCAAAGCTTCTGAAGCGTGATCATCGAACAATCAAGCGTTTCATTCAAAATAGTCAACAGGGTCGCAAAAAGCGTGTGGAAAAACCAAGGCGCAAAATAACTGCCCATGAACTGAGAAAAGTCAAGCGTGCAGCTGCCAAGATGCCACTTGCCATATTTCAGAGCTGCAACATCACTGGAGTGCCCAAAAGCACAAGGTGTGCAATACTCAGAGACATGGCCAAGGTAAGAAAGGCTGAAAGATGACCACCACTGAACAAGACACACAAGCTGAAACGTCAAGACTGGGCCATGAAATATCTCAAGACTGATTTTTCTAAGGTTTTATGAACTGATGAGTCTTGATGGGCCAGATGGATTGGCCCGTGGCTGGATTGGTAAAGGGCAGAGAGCTCCAGTCCGACTCAGATGCCAGCAAGGTGGAGGTGGAGTACTGGTTTGGGTTGGTACCATCAAAGATGAGCTTGTGGGGCCTTTTCGGGTTGAGGATGGAGTCAAACTCAACTCCCAGTCCTATTGCCAGTTTCTGGAAGACACCTTCAAGCAATGGTACAGGAAGAAGTCTGCATCCTTCAAGAAAAACATGATTTTCATGCAGGACAATGCTCCATCACACACGTCCAAGTACTCCACAGCGTGGCTAGCAAGAAAGGGTATAAAAGAAGAAAAACTAATGACATGGCCTCCTTGTTTACCTGATCTGAATCCCATTGAGAACATGTGGTCCATCATAAAATGTGAGATTTACAAGGAGGGAAAACAGTACACCTCTCTGAACAGTGTCTGGGAGGCTGTGGTTGCTGCTGCACGCAATGTTGATGGTGAACAGATCAAAACACTGACAGAATCCAAAGATGGCAGGCTTTTGAGTGTCCTTGCAAAAAAATGTGGCTATATTGGTCACTGATTTGTTTTATGAATGTCAGAAATGTATATTTGTGAATGTTGAGATGTTGTGTTCACTGTAAAAATAATTGAAATGGGTATATATTTGTTTTTTGTTAAGTTGCCTAATAATTATGCACAGTAATAGTCACCTGCACACACAGATATCCCCCTAAAATAGCTAAAACTAAAAACTACTTTCAAAAATATTCAGCTTTGATATTGAGTTTTTTTGGGTTCATTGAGAACATGGTGGTTGTTCAATAATAAAATTGTTCCTCAAAAATACAACTTGCCTAATAATTCTGCACTCCCTGTACATGTGCATTTATACATTTACCGGTCCTGTCTCGCCCACTGCGTGATGCCCATCCGCCTTCCTCTTCCATTTGCGCCTCATATGCTGCCAGCATATAGGGCATGTGTGACATCGACCGCACCACGCGCTAATTGTCCTACCTGACTACTTTTTTTTATGCCACCACCCATCTGGGAAGAACACTGGAGGTGATAGTTGACTCTAATCTAAACATTTGCTAGCCAAATGTAATAATTATTTTGATTACCATTTAAAAATTTTTTTATTGTACTTTTGTCTTCACATAAGCATGTTTTTCTTTTTTTATTAAATTGATTGCATAATTTATATTTATTATAAGAACGTAAGTGATGAAGTGACTGTACCCTCCCAGATGGTAATCTTCAATGTGACGTGCCCGGCTGGCGATCCCGCAGCACTCCGGATCATTCAGCAAATCAAAATAGAAAAAGCCGGCACCATCTAGATAAATCTTCTGCTCTTTTATTCGTCAAAGCATTTCCAGTAAATAATGCGACGTTTCAAGGCTGCACGCCTCTTTATCAAGCTTTAGCTGGAGGTTACAATCATAAGAAACATACACTGGCATTTATAGCAAACATGGTTGACAACAGCCAATCAATTCAAATTACTAGCCACCAATCAAAATGATCCCGCTATATCGGACCTGATGGGGAACTTGCATGTGGCTGCTATGATAGGACACACAGGTTGGATCCTCCCATCTCTTCAGCCCCTCCTGGTCGCATGTACCATGACCTCCCTGGTCCGCCCATCATCACTCCCACTCCACCCGTCCGCTCTCGGCGGACCTGATGGGGAACATGAGTGACGTCGCACCAGGGGCGACGCCGAAGCGCCGTCCCGGCGCGTCTAGGCGGATACTTGGGAGACGCAAGCGGCAAATGGCCGCTGACGTCACCCATCAGATGTTGAGGAGGCCCGGAGCGCCGACCAATCAGAGCTGTCTATACCAATGTGGCATATCTATTGCGTCCAGTAATCCGCATATGCGCATCCACTCTGATGCAACTGTAGCATCTATCACGTCTAACCATCCGCATATACGGCACATCTATCACATCTAATGATCCACATACACGCATCCACTCGGATGTTTTTGAACATCATTCGTAAAATGAAACCTCTACAGGGTTCATGCTTGTTGGTGACATTGGATGTGGAGAGCCTCTACACCTCCATCCCACACAATGGGGGAGTAGAGACTATTCATTACATGTTGGAAACAGCGTCTGATTTTTCAGACACTCAGATCAAATTTATCTGTGATTTGTTGAGGATTGTGTTGCAGTTCAACTATTTTAGGTTTGATGATACTTTTTATTTGCAGGTCAGGGGTACGGCAATGGGGTCGAATGTGGCCCAGTCCTACGCAAACCTCTTTATGGGAGTGTACAAGGAGATGTTCGTATACACCAATGGGTTATTTCAGAAATACGCCAAACAGTGGCATAGATATATAGATGTTTTTTGCGTGTGGGCGGGGCCACATTCGACCCTTGTTTCTTTTGTCGATGAACTGATGGGCAGATGTCCAACGATTAGACTTACTATTCATTCGTCTGTGGAGGAAGTGAGCTTTCTTGATACATTGGTTAGACGGAGTGGAGATAGGTTGACCACCGACCTCTATGTCAAGCCAACGGATGTGAACTCCCTTCTCCATTACGGGAGTTTCCATCCGATGGCTACTAGGGGTTCGGTTCCCATCAGTCAATTCCAGAGAATAAACCATATAGTTGAGGATGAGGGGATGCGGGCCAGGAGACTTGACGAGATGCAAAGCAAATTTGAAACTAGGGGATATCCAACACATATCCTACAAAAGGCACGTGCTAGGACAACTGGACAATTTGGGGGACAGAGTAACAGACAGCGGATACATAATCGTATCCCCTTTGTTACTAGATACAACACCCATAGCTCTAACATAGCGATGATTATACGACGACACTGGCATCTATTGACCGATAGCTTCCCTGAGATTGAGCAGTTTAGGAACCCCCCACTTATATCATATAGAAAACCACCGACACTTAGGGACCGATTAGTACATGCGGACATGACCTCAGATACTGGTACAGTACAGACACATAGAAGGGGGACTTATCCCTGCTTAAACTGTGTCCATTGCAGTTCTGTAATTAAGGGTTCGTTTTTTACACACCCTCATCAAGGTACTAGAATTTCAATAAAGGGGTGGCATACATGTGACTCAGACTATGTAGTTTATGCCCTTAAGTGCCCGTGTGGCCTATTATATGACTATTCAGAAACTTAAAAAGAGACTGTCATCACACAAACATGCCATTAGGGAACGACTTATAGATCAGGCAGTACCATACCACTTTGTACAGGCAGGTCACCATGTTAGCCAATTAAGATTTATGGTCATTGAACAGGTTACACAATTAAGAAGAGGGGGCGACCGATTGAAAAAACTGCTTTGGAGGGAGGCGTACTGGATTAAAAGACTGGACACAATGGAGCCTAGGGGCTTAAACAGGGAACTTGACCTGTTGCCCTTTTTGTAATTTTGCTCCATTGTGCCCAGTCTTTACTGTACTTTGATATGCTTTATTGAGCTTTGTTATTGGAACACTTTGTCCAACAGCTGTGTGCCTTAATCTAGAAGGCTCTTATATGGACAATATTGAACATTATATGGAATATTGAATTCCTTCTCTACTTCCCCCCCCCCCCCACCCCTTTCCTTTTTTCCTTTCCCTTTTCCTTTCCCCCCCTTTTCCCTTTTCCCTCTCCTTCCCTTCCTCCCCTACCCCTCTCCCAATTCCCTTCCCCCCCCCCCCCCTTTTTCCTTTTCCCTCCCCTCCCTGGTTTGTTTGCTACAATAGCCCTGGTCCCTAGTCTAATACCAAGTGCAGCTAGCGTAAGTGTGTTTATTTTATTAATCAGCTATGTGTTAATTACGCATCCGAGTGGATGCGTGTATGTGGATCATTAGATGTGATAGATGTGCCGTATATGCGGATGGTTAGACGTGATAGATGCTACAGTTGCATCAGAGTGGATGTGCATATGCGGATTACTGGACGCAATAGATATGCCACATTGGTATAGACAGCTCTGATTGGTCGGCGCTCCGGGCCTCCTCATCTGATGGGTGACGTCAGCGGCTATTTGCCGCTTGCGTCTCCCAAGTATCCGCCTAGACGCGCCGGGACGGCGCTTCGGCGCCGCCCCTGGTGCGACGTCACTCATGTTCCCCATCAGGTCCGCCGAGAGCGGACGGGTGGAGTGGGAGTGATGATGGGCGGACCAGGGAGGTCATGGAGCATGCGACCAGGAGGGGCTGAAGAGATGGGAGGATCCAACCTGTGTGTCCTATCATAGCAGCCACATGTAAGTTCCCCATCAGGTCCGATATAGCGGGATCATTTTGATTGGTGGCTAGTAATTTGAATTGATTGGCTGTTGTCAACCATGTTTGCTATAAATGCCAGTGTATGTTTCTTATGATTGTAACCTCCAGCTAAAGCTTGATAAAGAGGCGTGCAGCCTTGAAACGTCGCATTATTTACTGGAAATGCTTTGACGAATAAAAGAGCAGAAGATTTATCTAGATGGTGCCGGCTTTTTCTATTTTTATTTATTATAAGAACCAAATTTAAATAAGTAGGGCAATCTCTGCCATATTTTTTGTGTGTCTAAAGAAAATTGTGCTTACATGTGGTCTATATATTGTCACCCAATTTTATCTTTTAATCATATGAGCAAGAATAGTTTGAAAATCATAGTGTTTTCTGGAGCTAACACCTAAAAAAGGCATCAAATTAGCAACACAATGTGTCCAGCTGCAGCATAAAACAGATGTTGCACATTAAGATAAAATGAGGTCTGCTAGACCCTTATAATTTTGCATCTGGCATATTGTAGCTAAACCGTTTTTTCTGCTGGATGGTGCAACCGTAAAAACATATATTTATTGTTCTTGCCCTACCTTTCCAAGCATTTCGCATTATTTATGTATTTAATTCAGTACAAACTTTACTTTTTAAATTTAATGTGCCCATCAAAGTACAGCGCTTGATGTTCATGAAAGTTTCATTGTATGTTCTCTTATAACAACATTGATGATTTGGCCTACATGTCTGGTATACATCTGGGTTTATGCTAAAGCTGACCACACAAACCATAGAATGCTTAAAATGGACAACCACATTCAATACCGCCTAAATTCCTTGTTCAGATTCACACTTGTAGTTAAATTGGGTGTTCAGGTTTATGCAGGCACATGTTGGCACTCTTCATACTGATTTATCTTGAGACCTAGTGCTGATGTCCTGACCATAAGTCTCTACAGGATCCCTCAGGCATAAAAATACTGTTTGATGTTATCTGAAGTCTTCTGTCACCCTTAGGCCTCGTTCACATCAATTAGCGCAGATGGCAGTCGTCTGCACTACTGATCCCATTCATTACTGTAAATCTTTCAGCGCTGCGATTTCCGAAAAAGGCACGCGTCAGTGCAATGGCACATCACACTGCTGCGCAGCACATGTGATGGGAACGGTGGAAGTGCTGTCTATGCACTTCTACCGTTCCTGTGTGTTGCACACTGTACGCATTGCCGAAATGCTCACGGCAGAGCGTATAGTGGGAACGAGGCCTCATGCTTGGTAAATAAAATGGTTATCCAAGCACACTTGGTCTGTATACAAACTTCCAGTTTGCTCAGTGACTGAAGAAAAATCTGCGTGCCGTTTCCTTGTGCACATGTATTCCCTGCAGGTGTGGAGTTGCAACAGCTAGGGGTGGTGGCAAAATAATCTAAAACAATTGATCTGTTCTTCTGCTAGCTGCATTGCTACGCAATTGAAAGGTTACCTGATCGTACAATTCCTAGCTGTATCGAGCAGCAAATAAGTCTGCATGAGACTTTACACTCCAGGGGTAAATGATGTGCCAGTAGCTAGATATATAAACAAGAAACTTGTTCTGCACTTATGTTCTACTGGTACAGGTTTCCCCCAACTCTACAAGTTAATCTCTGTGGTCTCCGATAGCAGTGGAATGAGAGGCGACAATGGCTTCCTTATTTACATGTATTTTTGGTCTTGTTGCTAGATGGGCAAACTTCAGATCAGCGATTTAGAACTTGGTGAAACTCATAGGCATCCATTTCATAGACCAATTACAAGCTTACTTGCTACAACCCATTGAGCCCCTGGAGAGAAAAGGCATTAAAAGTGTCTACTGACCAATTTGTCATTGGCTGATAATGTATGTAACCCATTGTGTTGGAAAGATCTAGCACAGTTCTTGTGGCAGTTCTTTAGAGACTCTGATCTATGGAATTACTAGATAGAAGATGCTGATTCCCCCAATTTTTGCCATATTTCATGCCTTAATAGTCCATTCCACTCTTCCCTTTACCTTACTAGATTTTACCACTACCTGTGTCATTTTCTTTATTTCCTTCTGATTACCTTCTCTTTTGGTTTTAGCCTAAAAATGGACCTTGTAAATATGTTTATTATAAGAATTTTAAAAGTTGGTGGTTAGCTGATATTTAGCGAAGCATAACTGAAGTTTGTGTTGCTTCTTATCCTTTTTCAGTTTTTCACACAACAAAAAACTCCCAGAGGGCTCTATGTTTATGGAGATGTAGGTAAGTGGCACAGTATTGAAAATTATGCATACATTTACAGATTGCAAATGAGATTTCTATAATTGTTTTCCTATGTGAAATATGAATATCTAAAGTGCTCATCGCCCTCCTCTTGAGGGCTACAGCCAACACAGTCAATGTTAGAAACTTGTGCTCCCCATTCTGAAGCATGGACCCCTTAAATGTTCTATGTAAATCATGAAGCCTTGGCATTTTGAGATGTGCATAGCCACTTCTACCAAACTTAAATCCAGTAATCAGACACTCAGGTCATGTGTATTGTACAGCAGGGGAAAAGAACTTTGGCCACCACAAATGGAGCACCAAAGATTCACTATACGTTTTGCAGCAGTACAGGATGAATTTAGTAGCCTCCTTTAACCACTGGACCACTGAGGGGTTTTTACTCCTTTAGGACCAGAGAAATTTTCACCTGTCAGTGCTTGTCCCTTTCTTTTGCCCATAACTTAATCACTACTGATCACAACAAAATGATCTATAGCTTGGTTTTTTGTTTTTTTTCACCACCAATTAGACTTTCTTTGGGAGGTACATTATGCTAAGAATAATTTTATTATAAATGCATTTTAATTGGAATAATATGACAAACATTTATTTCTCAGTTTTCGGCCATTATAGTTTAAAAATAAAATGTTCTACTGTGGATAAAACCCACACATTTTATTTGCCCATTTGTCCCGGTTATTGCAATGCTTAAAATATTTCCCTAGTACAATGTATAGCGCCAATATTTTATTTGGAAATAAAGGTGCATTTTTTTCAGTTTTGCGTCCATCATTAATTAGAAGCCCACACATTAAAAAAAATATAAAAATAATATACCCTCTTGACTTGCATATTAAAAAAAGTTTGGTCCCTAAGGTGCCATTTATGTATTTTTTTTGTATGTTAATTTAAGTTGTTTGGTATTTTTATTAAAATGTATTTAGGTGTAATTTTACTATTTGGCTACAAGATGTCCTCGTGCATTTTCCGTTTCGCGTACGTGAGTATGTGAATTGGAAGTAATGCGTGGCACTGTAACAGAAGATACAATAACGCAAGCATCTCATAGATGCCAGCGTTCATTGACACAGAGACTTAGATTAATGAATGAGAACTGCGTTCCCATTCATTCATCTCCCCCTTAACGGGAGGTAACGGGAGAGCGTGGCGGCCGTCCACCACTGAAGACTGATATTCACGGCCCTGGGACTTCAAATGAAGTTTTCCCAGGCCATGATTTTACTGCTCCTGGTGTAGTAAGTGGTTAAAAAGAAAATGGAAGTGATGTGAAATCTTGCGCTAGTCACCGACAGTTGTCGGCAGAAAACACTCCACTATAGCTGCTCCTCAACACTGCCTGAAGGGTGATAATTGTAGTTACAAGAAAAACAGATTGAGGTGTGCTCCATACAAAGAATAAAAGAAACACTTGATTGAAAGTAGTGTGTGGTGAACCTTTTTCAATGGGATTAGCCCCAAATGTGTCAGGTGGCAGCCTCTTCCTCCCCTCTAACAGCGGTGGTCATCCGAGATGGTAGATGGACTACTGGTGCCTCCGTCGGGTGACCATGTGCTAGTGACATCACAACGTGTTTGACAGGTGAGTCACTGGCACGCACACATCGCTTTAAAAAGTGTGGGAAAGCGAATAATGAAAATACGTTACAATGTTAACGTATGCAGGACTTCCGCTGGCAGTGACTTAAAGAGTTGTGGGTGAAGACTAGGTAAAGGTCCTGAGAATAAAAAAGGACTGAACAAAGCTAATTTGTCTTTTTTAAAAATATACCTCGATTTTAGTGGTATGGGATGGAATCGGCCTCCCCCTTTCAGGCACCAAAATTGATATGTGCCTGGATACTGTGAGGGGAGAGGGGTGGATGTAGCAGATGAGCCTTATTCATTAAGGGGTGTTTTTGTTTTTGCAATAGCCCCAGTGTCTTTTTAAAAAGATCCAAGATGTGTGTATATTAGTTGTTAGTATTAAATATCAATGAGTCTTTTAGAATATAAATTGAGATTTTTGCAATGTAATTACTTTGTAGATTTAATTTTTAGCGATGTTTCCCTTTAAGCCCGGTTATGTGGCAGTCTCCTCTCTGATCTAGCCATTCAGAATTTCCCTTCCCCCATCCCTTTTTCTTTCCCATTCCCATGTTCCTTCCCCCATCCCTCCCCTCCTTTGTGTGGTGTGATTTGGAGAGTTACGGCCATGTATTAGCGCCGACAAAGGGGGTGGCTCGGTGGGTGCATTCAGCGCTCTGGGATCCGCCCCCTGCCTTCATTGTCGGCGCTCACCTAATGCGGAGACCTGGGTCAGGAATTGGGCATGCGTGGCCCACGTCACTTCCGCAATGATCCGGGCTGCATGGAGCGTACAGACCGGCGCTTCATTGTGAGGCGCGGCTGAGGCGCTTTCGTGTGTACACAATTTATGGCGTGGGGTAGCACCGCTATCCCCTACGGCAGATCTCACACGGTTCTATGCCCTGAAGAGCCAGGTATCCCGGGCGAAACCGGTCAGCTTTATCCATCCACATGGCCCTATACAGTCCAGCCCAACCTGCCTTTATTGGATGTCGGAGTATCAGTGCTTAAACGGCTCAAGACGGGGGATCCCCAAGTACAGGCCTTTATCAAAGATGCGGTAGCTATATATTTAATTGCAGTATTTGTATAGCGCCTTTCTCCTGTCGGACTCAAATCGCTTGCGAGGCAGCTACTAGAGCGCACTCAGTAGGCAGTAACAGTGTTAAGGAGACTTGCCCAAGAAACTCCTTACTGAATAGGTGCTGGCTTACTGAACAGGCAGAGCCGATATTTGAACCCAGGTCTTCTGTGTCAGAGCCCTTAACCATTACACTATCCAGCCACATATATTGGTCTTTCCATTCTAACTATATACTCTGGAATACAAGTTGGCTTGGACACTTAGAAACATAGTGACACCTGCATAGTGTTGTACCACTTGAGTCCTTAACAAGTAAGATGTTGCGATTGGACATCTGGCTTTTTTGATAACATTGGACTCCTTTCTATATACAGTTCAAATCCTTATATCTATGATATAGATGCTGCGATTGAGCATCATTACACCAGTGACTGTGCAACTTATGTCAAGAGACTTGTTAGCACCATCCTCTGTTTATTTGAACACACTGTGCAAGTTGGTCTGCATATTGCTCTATCCTTCTGCAGAGGTTGCTATCAGAACACTACTACCATTGCTATGATGCGACTCTATACATCTAAAAGCTACTTGTTTATCGGATTGATGTTGCTACCTGAACATTTCGCTTAGATATATACTTTATGGTGACTCCTCAATTTTTGCACTAGTGGCTGGATATTGGGCATTGTGTTAAAGTAGACAGTGTTTTATACTGCCTTTCTTTAGGGGTTTTATATATGTTATTTAGAACATTTTATTGAATTAATAAACATTTTTGTATATTTCATACTTACATGATTCATTGAGTGCTTTGACTGGCAGACTTCTGTCTGCTTTCTTCCAAATCCTTTTTAAAAAGACACTTTGGCATGCAGAATGGGAGCAGTTCCTATATGGAAATGACAGAAGGGCAGAATTCTACAAAACAAAATAGCACTACATAGAAGTATGCAGAAAGAGGCAAGTACCAAAGAAGGGATACTGATAACAATAGAAAATAACGTCTGGCAATAAAGGAAAGTGGGAGGTGGGAAGGGGCAGGTAACTACAGGACCCACCCAGCACAATTTTAATGTACCGTATTTTGCGGAATATAAGACGCTCCGGCATATAAGACGCACCTAGATTTAGAAGGCAAAAATCAGGAAAAAAAAAAAAACTAAACCTAGGTGCGTCTATGTTGCAGGGGTGTCTTATGGACCTTTAAACCCCCCAAAACTGTCTCTATCTAAGCTGAACTGCTCATCTACACTAAATCCTGCTACACTACACTTCACTTACCCCTGCTGCCCCCACCAACTACACTACACGAACTAACCCCTGCAGCCAACCCAAACTACACTACACTTCACTAAGTAACCCCTGTAGAAACCCAAACTACACTACACTACTACACTACACTTCACTAACTAACCCCTGCAGCCAACCCAAACTACACTACACTAACTAAATCCTGCACCCAACACAAACTACACTACACTTTGCCCCTGCAGCATCTCACCTGATCCTGCTGCCGCGATCCTGTCCTCCTCCGCCTGACTGCCGACTTCCAAGGGTCATCTGAGGGTCCCAACTGTGGTCATCTGAGGGTCCCAGCCATCCTATCCAGAATCCCGGCTCTTCAGTGTCCCAGTCGCCAGATTGTCTTCACTGCAGACAGCAGCCATGCGGTAATCACGCGCTGCTGCCTCGCCGACATCCTCCATGGTAACGGCGTCCTCTTCCTAGTTACGGTGCCCCCTTCTGTGTGACGAGCAGCGCATGTGCGCCTGACGTCATGCGTGACCCCGGCGCACGTGCGCCTGAAGTCATGCGTGACCCGGCGCACATGCGCCGCTCGTCACACAGAAGGGGGCACCGTAACTAGGAAGAGGACGCCGTTACCATGGAGGGTGTCGGCGAGGCAGCAGCGCGTGATTACCGCATGGCTGCTGTCTGCAGTGAAGACGATCTGGCGACTGGGACACTGAAGAGCCGGGATTCTGGATGGGATGGCTGGGACCCTCAGATGACCACAGCTGGGACCCTCGGATGACCCTTGGATGGCGGCAGTCAGACGAAGGAGGCGAGGATCGCGGCTGCAGGAACCGGTAAGTATGTTTTGGGGCCCAAATACCGTACCTTTAGAATATAAGACGCACCCACTTTTTCCCCCTAGTTTTGGGGAAGAAAAAGTGCGTCTTATATTCCGAAAAATACGGTATTTACTGCAAAATGTACTGACGTGCAATGCATGAAAGTTTGTGCATTGCTAATTAAGATCATGTATTTAAAGAATGAGAATCTGAACTTGAGGCCCTAATTTCTTTTTTTCAAGGTACTGGAAAAACTATGGTGATGGATATGTTTTTTACACACGTTGAAGTAGAAAAGAAAAAGCGTGTGCACTTCCATGGATTTATGCTTGATGTGCATGAAAGTAAGTTGGTCACATAATGATTCACTGCTATTTTGAAAATGCTAATTAATAGAGAAAATTGCAAATAATGGAGGCTGTAGATAAAAAAATTAAATTAACCACTTCAGCCTTCAGTCATTTTCACTTTATGCATCTGAGCAATTTTCACCTCCCATTCATTAGCCTATAACTTTATCACTACTTATCACAATGAACTGTTCTATATCGTTTCTTCCGCCACCAATTAGGCTTTCTTTGGGAGGTACATTTTGCTAAGAGCCACTTTACTGTAAATGCATTTTAACAGGAAAAATAAGAAAAAAAAAACTGAAAAAAATTCATTATTTCTCAGTTTTCCGCCATTATAGTTTTAAAATACATGCCTCCATAATTAAAACTCACGTATTGTATTTGCCCATATGTCCTGGTTATTACACTGTTAAAATTATGTCCCTATCACAATGTATGGCGACAATATTTTATTTGGAAATAAAGGTGCATTTTTTCCGTTTTCCATCTATCACTATTTACAAGTTTAAAATAAAAAAAAATATAGAAATATTTCATCTTTACATTGATATTTAAAAAGTTCAGACCCTTAGGTAAATATTTACTTTTTTTTTTTTATTTTTTTTATTGTAATGTGTGTTTTTTTTTTTTTTTTTAATTTTTTTTTATTAAACATTTTATTTGGGTATTTTTGGGAGGGTGGGATGTAAACCATAGTTTTATAATGTAAATGTGTCTTGAGTTTTATTTTTTCACTTTTAGTTGTAGTTTTACTTTTTGGCCACAAGATGGCGGCCATGAGTTTGTTTACATGACGTCAATCTAAGTGTAACACACGCTTAGAGCAACGCATGGGGTACGTTAGAGCCAGAAAAGGCGACGTTTCCGAAAGAAGCTGTCGCTTTTTCAGCGGGGGAGAGGAATCAGTGATCGGGCACCATAGCCCGATTCACTGATTGCCAGGCTAACGAACCGCGGCCGGGAGCGCGCGCGTGCACGGCCGCGGGAGCGTACATGGCCTCCTGGGCGTAGCTAGTACGTCCAGGAGGCCAAAGTAGTTAAGATAACATGACCTGATAACCTTTATTATTGTAATGTTCTAATTCTTTCAAAGGTCAGTATTTTCTTCTGATTATGCTCTTTACATCTAAAAATCACTTTTGTATGTTGAAGGAAAACTGTTTTTGTTAAATCTGTTAAAATATTTACACATGCTATCTTGTAATTAAATGTTATTATAAATTACCTCTCTGTTTGATTCTACGACTTGCAACCAAAGGTGTAGCTACTGGGGGAGTAGTGCTTGTACATGCAGTGTATCTAAAGGCGTGTACACACGCCATATTTTTACTAACGATGAGTCCCGTCAGACCCTCCTGCAGGGCAATCGTTCTGCAGACAGTAGCACGTGAGTACAGGCTGTTGGCAGACTGATAACACTGTGTTTGACTGATCCGCTCGGCGGATCCGTCACAAAACAGTCTTCTCAGTCTGCCATCAGCCTGTACTCGCGTGCTACTGTCTGCAGAACTATTGCCCCGCAGGAGGGTCTGACGGGACTTATCGTTAGTAAAAATATGGCGTGTGTACGCGCCTTTAAAGAAACACTGAAGTGTCTTTTTGTACCTTATTTTCGTATGCAGTCAGCTTCAGCATTAAATATCTTGTTCTGCCGTGGGAATGCAGCGACTCCGCTTGGAATTTTAATACTGAAGCTGAACGCAGAAGGAAATAAGGTACAAAAGACACCTCAGTGTCTCCTTAAAAGCACCTCCGTTTCACTATGCACTAATCTCCTCTCAGGGTTCCTAACATCACAGGAGTACCAACTGTGGCAATGGAGACCTGGGGAGAAGGGGGGCTTACAGGAGAGATGGGGTAATGAACATGATTATGCAGTGACAGGGTTATTGCTGTCGGGAGGAAGGGTCATGGTGGCCACCCTTGTAATGGGGTGGGGGGGGGGGGAGGAGGAGGTGGAGGAATAAGTCATGGAGTACCCACTGTTATGGAGTGGTCGACAAAAGTGCTGGTGTCCCAAATGCTCATTGGTGCGTCACATGGCTACCGGCTTATAGCACGGGGAAATCTTATCAATCCCACGTCCAGTTAGGAACTTAGTTCAGTGGCTTGTGTTGCTTATCCCTAAAGGAATGGGAATGGAGTTAATCTCCGTGAATTGTTTTATCACCCAATCCAAATTATGGGGTGTATTCGTTAAGTTGCTCTGCTAAAGTAGTGCAGCTTAATGAGAGTGAGTTATGTGTGCTACGTGCGCTGCTAACTTACTCGCGCTCCTTTTAAGTAACTGTCTCTCCACTGAACACGCCCTGAACCCCAGGGGGTCCAGTGGCTTTAATTGACCTGATCCCCGAAGTTTTATTGGCCCAATAGGCTTCCTGTCACCTGACTGGCTGCCTATTGGGCCAATTAAAGTGTGGGGATCACGTCCTATGAAGCCACTGGCCCCGACGGGGCTCAGTGCAGGTTCAGCAGAGCAGCAGCTTTAGAAGTTTCACGAGTGCGCTCCTCTTTAAGCTCTGCAGCTTAATGAATCAACTCCTTTGTTTTTAGTTTTTGTTTTATTGCTCTTATTTTTTTTTCTTTTTTTTTTTTTTTTTTTTTTAAATAAAGTTTTTCTGTACTCTCATACACAAAATCACTTATTTGACACTGTGCATAAACAAAGTGTGAAATGTTTCTTTTTCCAGGAATACATCGCCTTAAAAAAAGTTTACCAAAAAGGAAGGCAGGATTTATGGCCAAAACCTACGATCCCATTGCTCCTATTGCAGAAGAAATTAGCGAGGAAGCCAGTTTGTTGTGTTTTGATGAGTTCCAGGTAAGTAATGGGTGGTTGACACTGGCTCTTTGTAAGTTGCATGTGCAGTTCCTTACAATCCTATCCTTTGACTTAAAAGCAGGTCTTTGGTCTTGAAGGCAAAAATTAGTGCAAACTGCTAAAGTCTTTAAGATGCTTATCCAGTTTTGTTTAGTTTTTTTTTTTTTCTTTTATTTGATAAACCTTGTTTTAGCGCATCATGTGCCATTGCCACTTCTCAGTGTTTGCCATCTAGCCATGCCTAATGGCAATGCCTCTCAGCTGTAGTCTGGAAAGGCAGTTTGGTCAGAAATTTTACACATGTAGATAACCAGTAGAATTTTCTTTTCTCTGATTACATTGCCTATCCAAAATGCAATTGGCAAGGACTTCCTGTTTCCTCAGCCTAGGCTAGATAAAGGATCTGGCACTGCCAATTTTTTTATAGAAATTGGTAAAATGTAAGATTTTTCTTCATTAACCATGAAGTGGCGGTGAGGTATACCTAAAAATAACTGTTTAGACTTCAGATCTGCTTTAACAATGTAGTCACAACAAAATCAATAATATTCATAGAATTGTGTGTTAGGTTTTTTTATATAATGGTTTTTCATAGACCTATAATATAGCTAGTTTTGATTTGTTATGCAGTATGTTATATGTTTAATTTGTTTAATCTGGGTTTTAACAGACAAAAAAATGTTATCTCATACTTGAAATAAATGACTTCTAATGTTGTTCAGTACAGCAGGTACATTGTCAACTGTATGAAGAAACACACAGAAAAGTCTGAATTTTCAGCAGGATGCTTCTTTTGTGCCAACACTAATTGCTGGTTATATATGCTTATATTTGCTATTCATTACGTGGCTCTGTACCAATCAGCAGATGACAGTCTCAGCCACTTACACATGTAAATTAACTATTAGATTTTTCTTTCCTCTTTTTTTCTTACTTAAGTGAGTCATAATAGAAAGCAACTCTAGGTCATAATAAATCTATTCTCTTAAATGCTAATGAAATTTCTCCATTCTCTTCATTAGTAGACTGCCATTAGTGGTAATTTGTAGCCTTCGCTTTTGTTCTATGGTATAATGATTGCTGGATACTATAAAAAAAACTATTACAAGAATACATCGCTCATTGTTTTCCTGCTTACTTCTCTAGCTCTGAAACAGAGCTGTAATTTTACAGTATAAGTAAGGGGACAAGATCAAAAGAGAGTAAATTGGCAAGCAAGCACATCAAGTGACTCTTGCTTTATTAATTAGATAGCTTTTACAAATCAATTTATTCTCCTAAGGCAAAAGGCATTCGCATTGTGCAGCATCAAAACACTACATTATAGCCTAGGGCAGATCTTTTTTTCAGGTTTTTTTTTTTTTTTTCAATCTCCATCATCGATCTCCTAGTTTGGTATAAACCTCAGTCTTCTGATACAAATATTAGTAAAGCTTTCCAATCACTGGTACAGAAATAATTTTAATTACTGTGAAATCATAACTTAAGACCTATAGTACGTTGTTAAATTTAAAAGGCAAGCCATTTAGGTAATTTTAAACTGTACTGTATTTTTAGGCAATTGCTTTACAATAGCTGGGTCGTTAACCAGAGACTAAGCACCCTCATGTATTTTACCATATATATCAGTGGGAACATTAGAGAAAACGACTACCCTGCTCGGTTTCATTCTTCACTGCTCAGCCTGCTTCTAATCAGCCCTGATAAAATCCCTGACTGAGCATTCAATCTGGCTTTGCTCAGGAATCATTATAGCCGAGTCTGTCTTCTCTGATGTATTTTCAAGCCCAAGCCTTCCCCCTTCTGGCTCTGCTATAATGACTCAGCTATGATTCCTGAGCAAAGCCAGACTGAATGCTCAGTTGGGGATTTTATCAGGGCTGATTAGAAGCAGGCTGAGCAGTAAATGAGACAGAGAGCAGGGTAGGTGTTTTCTCTAATGTTCCCACTGAAAAATATGGTGAAATACATGAGGGTGCTTCGTCTCTGGTTCACTTTAAGTTTTTGTGAATCCTTTAAGATTTTCTTTATTTATATATTTTTTTTTTATACAGTAATCCTCTATAAATTGAATCAGTGTTTGTACATTGTAAAGTCTTTCCTCCCCCTGACTTACATTCTTAAATTTATTACAGGCGGCGACATCTTTAGTCCTGTTAGGTGCATATCTGCGGAATGTTCTTTTATGGAGTTCCAAAGCCAGTACAAATTGTACCTTGTCTCCTGAAATGCTCTGGGAAGGGGAATTCCACATAGCTATACAACCTAGGCTAAGCATCACAGGGAGGGTGGGGTTACATACCAATATATAAAAAGAGGCTGTGTTTCTGATTAAAAAATCTCAAATCCTTTAAAAATTTTAATGCAACCTATAACCTGTCAAATGCAATTGAAAAAAACGAGTAGATCAGTAGAATATATAAAAACCATAAAAAAAAGCAAGTTGCACATTCAACTAATACTTTTTTGTTGAAGTACATTTCTGCTTGCTAACTGTGTTTATTCTTATTGATTCTTTTTCCTTCATTTATTTTTTACATTACATAAATCCAATAACAAGTGCAAGGGCAATAGCTGGAAGCCGAATTGGAAGTTACCCCAGAGTCTACAGCAGCCTAGAGGGGGGAATAGTAATTGATGCTTCCAAGGCTTATGCAGGAGCAGGGTGTTCTGTTTTTCAGCTTTAACCTGTGCCCAAATATCCAGATGCCTTAATTCCATGTATGCATGAGACTCTTTAAGAAAATAAAAAGCCTAATCACAGATACACCATCCCATCTGTGGATGGGTATCAGACTCCAACATAGGAGGTGTCTGAAGACTTCATAAAATTAGTTGTTCAGGTCAATTCAGTTGGAAGAGCTACAAGACCTAAAGAGTTTGGACTCCACCAATAGATAGATTGTTAGCCTACGCAGAAGTGATGGACCATTAAAGTTAACTCCCAACTACAAAACTTCAAGGTACATAATAGTCAGAAGTTACAAAGGAACACACAGCATCTTCAAAGCAGATAAAGGCCTGCCTCACGTGTTCATAAAGACGCTGAAGTGTGTGTGTGTGTGTGTGTGTGTGTGTGTGTGTGTGTGTGTGTGTGTCAGGCTGGGTGCACCCATAGCAAAGCGTGAAAGGTTGCATTTTCTGTCATGTTTTTTGGGGGGGTTTTGTGCGTTATTACTGCGTCAGTGTTTTTTTTTCAGCAGATCCGTTTTTCAAGCGTTTTGAGTGCGTTTTTATGTGTTTGAGTTTCGCATATACTAAACGCATGTGTTTTGTATGCGGTTTTCAATTGCGGTTTATGCTAATCACTAGGAAGACAACAGGAATATTATGCAACAAAACTTCCGTTTTTAAAAATGCATGTTTGAAAACGCATATGCGTTTTTTTTAATGTGTTTTTTTTTTTTTCTTTCCTGCAGCCGATAGACTTCCACTAGCAGCGTTTTCTACAAAGCTAGCGTTTCTGCTAAGTGTGTACCTAGCCTTAGGGAAGCAATGAGAAAGCAACTGCTCAGCCCCCCCCCCCCCCAAAAAAATATTGCTAATATTTTGTGTGCTAAAGGACTACATGCCAGGGGGCTACTAAAATGTTTTGCAGACTAGTGAAGCCATCATTTTTGGCTTAAATGAGAAATATTACACTTGGAGAAACATAGAACGCCGAATGCAATCATATGGACCATATCCCATCTGTAAAATGATGTGGAAGTGTTCTGGTTTGGGCCTCTTTTGGTGCATTTCGGCCTGGACAATTTGCCATCATTGATGTGACATTCTGAACCATGCCAGTAAATTCTAGAAAAAATATCAACATCTCTCTGTGAACTGAATCACAAGAGACTGCAAGTCATGCAGTAAGACAATGATCCTAAATACACAAGTTGCTTTCCCAAAGAATAGGTAAAGAAAAATACAGTGAAGGTTTTGGAATGGTCCACCAAGAATTAGATGTTTTGTGCGGAGGAATGGGCTAAAATTCAGGTACAAAGAAAACTGAAAGATCACACCAATATAAATTAATCAATTACCAATATCTTTATTCATACAAAAAGTAATACAAGAAAATACAATTGGTAATAAAGAGAAGTTGCTGAATGTATACAGAAAGTGCTAATGTGCATAGGAGTGTATAATGCAATTTGTATGGAGTAAACCTATTACAAATATAGGTGAAATAGAAAGCCGTAGACACTTTCCATATTTTCTGTTGCCCTTTTCTTGAGACCTTCCTTCAGGCTACTTTCACACCAAGGCGTTGCGTTTTAGGGGACGTTAAGGTTGCATACTGTGCCCCTAACGCAACGCATGGTGGTGTTTAAGTTGGACGTCAGATTGATCCGCGTTATGCAGCTCTCAAAGCAGCCGCTCCAGGATAGTGATGGGAAGTCTGGATCTTTTTTAAGGATTCGTATCATTCTAATCGGATCATTGAAAAGATCTGGATCTTTGAACCGAATCATTTGAATCATTTTACTAGGGAAGCAGACTGGGGGTGAAATGACTAGCAGGACAGGACTTTCCTTGCACTGTACATTCTGTATGTTCCTGTTTCTTTCAGACAGACATCCACTGTGAACCGAATCTTTCATTGTGGTGATCCGGATGATTCGACTCACAAAAAAGATCCGGGTCAAATGAACGATTCGTTCATGATCCGAACAACACGGAGTCTCACCACGAGTCACCACAGTGCAGTGAATATTAATTAGCCATGTGGCTAGTCACTGAGCATGTGCAAACAATCTAATGCAGCTCTATAGGGGTATAACGTACAGCATGCTGCACTTTCATTTAACGTGCAGCGTTATAACCTGATGCAACGTGTGCACTGTGAACAGCACATTGATCTTACAGTGCTGTGAGTTAGGCTGCGTTACTGGCTGCTGTAACGTGTGACTTTAACGTCCCACTGTGAAACCAGCCTCATGGTGTCAGAAAAAAGTCTTATGTAGTCTATATCTGGAATTTCATCACCCAAAAAGCATCTTTCTGGCAGTTTTCTTTTATGGAGGTGGGAGTGGAGATATAGTGGGAAGCAAAAGTTTGGGCTGCCTTGTTAATCGTCCTGATTTTCCTGTATAAATCGTTGGTTGTTACGATAAAAAATGTCAGTTAAATATCATATAGAAGACACAGTGGTATTTGAAAAGTGAAATGAAGTTTAATGAATTTCCAGAAAGTGTGCAATTATTGTTTAGACAAAATTTGGCAGGTGCATAAAAAAAGAAATAAAATCAATATTTACTAGATCCTCCTTTTGCAGAGATTACATCCTCTAAATGCTTCCTGTAGGTTCCAATGAGAGTCTGGATTCTGGTTGAAGGTATTTTGGATTCCGCTTTACAAAAACCTCTCTAGTTCATTCAGGTTTGATGGCTTCCGAGCATGGACAGTTCTCTTTAACTCACACCACAGTTTCAATTGCACTCAAAGGATTATTAGGAACACCTGTTCAATTTCTCATTAGTGCAATTATCTAATTAATCACACGGCAGTTGCTTCAATGCATTTAGGGGTGTGGTCCTGGTCAAGACCATCTCCTGAACTCCAAACTGAATGTCAGAATGGGAAAGAAAGGTGATATAAACAATTTTGAGCGTGGCATGGTTGTTGGTGCCAGACGGGTTGGTCTGAGTATTTCACAATCTGCTCAGTTACTGGGATTTTCACACACAACCATTTCTAGGGTTTACAAAGAATGGTGTGAAAAGGGAAAAACATCCTGTATGCTGCAGTCCTGTGGGCAAAAATGCCTTGTTGATGCTAGAGGTCAGAGGAGACTGACAGAATGAGAATATGGATCCATCATGCTTTACCACTGTGCAGGCTGGTGGTGTAATGGTGTGGCGGATGTTTTCATGGCACCCTTTAGGCTCCTTAGTGCCATTTGGGAATTTTTTAAATTCCACGGGCTACCTCAGCTTTGTTTCTGACCATGTCCATCCCTTAATGACCACCATGTACCCATCCTCTGATGGCTACTTCCAGCAGGATAATGCACCATGTCACAAAGTTCGAATCATTTCAAATTGGTATCTTGAACATGACATGAGTTCACTGCACTGAAATGGCCCCCACAGTCACCAGATCTCAACCCAATAGAGCATCTTTGGGATGTAATGGAACGGGAGCTTCGTGCCCTGGATGTGCATCCCACAAATCTCCAACTGCAAGATGCTATCCTATCAATATGGGCCAACATTTCTAAAGAATGCTTTCAGCACCTTGTTGAATCAATGCCACTTAGAATTAAGGCAGTTCTGAAGGCGAAAGGGGGTCAAATACCGTATTAGTATGATGTTCCTAATAATCCTTTAGGTGAGTGTATATTCAGGTCTGGGGACTGAGCTAGCCATTCCAGAACGTTGTACTTGTTCATCTGCATTAATTCCTTAGTGGATTTTGAGCAGTGTTTAGAGACGTCTTGTTGAAAGATCCAACCCCGGCGCAGCTTCAGCTTTGTCACTGATTCCTGGACATTGGTCTCCAGAATCTACGGATACTGAGTGGAATCCATGCTTCCCTCAACTTTGACAAGATTCCCAGTCCCTGCACTGGCCACACAGCCCCACAGCATGATGGAACCACCACCATATTTTACTGTAGGTAGCAGGTGTTTTTCTTGGAATGCTGTGTTTTTCCTCCATGCATAACACCCCTTGTTGTTCCCAAATAACTACATTTTAGTTTCATCAGTCCACAGCACCTTATTCAAAATGAAGCTGGCTTGTCCAAATGTGCTTTAGCATACTTTTAAGTGGCTGGGCAGAGAAAAGGCTTCCTCTGCATTACTATCGCATACATCATCTCCTTGTGTAAATTGCGCCGAATGGTTGAACAATGCACAGTGAAGGCTGGGGCACACTGAGGGGGTTTTCAGGCGTTTTTTGCAGCCACTTGCGGCTGCGGACACGCTTGGTTAATGTATTTCAATGGGGTAGGTCACACCAGAACGGGAGGCGTTTTGCTGAAACGCATACTCCCGGGGTGAGGCATTTTTGGATTGCGGAGGAGTTTCTGCCTCCAATGTAAAGTATAAGAAAAAAGCAAACCGCTCTGAAAAACGGCAGTTCAGAGCGGTTTTGCAGGCGTTTTTGTTACAGAAGCTGTTCAGTAACAGCTTTACTGTAACAATATATGAAATCTACTACACCAAAAACTCTTCCCAAAACCGCAAAATGCTAGGTGAAACGCTACAGAAAAATAAGAAAAAGCGTTTCAAAATCTGCTAGCATTTTGCGGATCTGCTAGCGGGTTTTGGTGTGCACCAGGACTGACTCCATCTGCAGTAAGATGATGTTGTAGGTCTTTGGTGCTGGTCTGTGGGTTGACTCTGACTGTTCTCACCATTTGTAACTTCTGTCTATCTAAGATTTTTCTTGGGTCTGCCACTTCGAGTCTTAACTTGAACTGAGCCTGTGGTCTTCCATTTCCTCAATATGTTCCTAACTGTGGAAACAGACAGCTGAAATCTCTGAGACAGCTTTCTGTATCCTTCCCCTAAACCATGATGGTGAACAATCTTTGTCTTCAGGTCATTTAAGAGTTGTTTTGAGACTCCCATGTTGCTACTCTTCAGATACAATTAAGAGGGAAACTTACAATTGACCCCCGTAACTACTCTTTTTCATAATTGGATTCACCTGTGTATGTAGGTCAGGGGGGTTACTGAGCTTACCAAGCCAATTTGAGTTCCAACAATTAGTTCTAAAGGTTTTGGAATCAATAAAATGACAACCATGCCCAAATTTATGCACCTGCCTAATTTTATTTAAACCATTATTGTGCACTTTCTGTACATCCAGTAAACTTAATTTCACTTCTCAAATATCACTGTCTCCTATATGATATATTTAAACATTTCAGCCCATGGGGATTTTTCACCTCCTGCATCAGAGCAATTTTCACCTCCCATTCATTTGCTAATAATTATCACTACTTATCACAATTTATTGATCTATATCTTGTTTTTTTCCGCCACTAATTAGGCTTTCTTTGGGTGGTACATTTTGCTAAGAATAATTTTTTTTTTTTATAAATGCATTTTAACAGGAATATTAAGAAAAAATGTAAAACATTTTTTCTCAGTTTTTGGCCATTATAGCTTTAACATAATACATGCTACCATAATTAAAACCTATGTATTTTGCCGTTTGTCTCGGTTATTACACCATTTAAATTTTGTCCCTATCACAATGTATGGCGCCAATATTTTATTTGGAAATAAAGGTGCATTTTTTCAGTTTTGCGTCCATCACTATTTACAAGCTTATAATTTAAAAATTGTTCGTAGTATACCCCCTTCACATGCGTATTTAAAAATTCAGACCCTTAGGTAACCATTTTTGTTTTGTTTTTGTTTTTTTTATTGTAATTTTTTTATTTTATTTGGGTAATTTTTTGGTGTTGGGAAATAAACAGTTAATGTTTAGTGTTATAATATGTGTAAAATGTTTGTAGATGTAGTTTTACTATTTGGCCACAAGATGGCCACCTTGAGGTTTTTTTTTTTTTTTTTTCCCTCGTGCTTTTCACTAACCGGAAGCACAAGGATGACGGGGACATTTTTTTCTGGAGGAAAAAAAAAGACTGAAGCCTCGAGTATCGGTTTTTCTGCTGGGGACACGGATCGGTGATCGGGAACCATGTTCCCGTTCACTGATCCCAGGGCTACCGGGGGACAGCACGGGGGCGCGGAGCGTGAGGATCACGTCCGGGCGGCTGAAATGGTTAACTGACATTTTTTATATTGTAACAACCAACTATTTATACAGGAAAATCCTGACGATTAACAAGGGTGGTATATACCGTATTTCGCGCCGTATAAGACGCTCCGGAATATAAGACGCACCCAGGTTTAGAGGGCAAAATCTAGGGAAAAAAAAAATAAACTAAACCTGGTGCGTCCATATTTCAGGAGCGTCTTGTACATGACCTCCCCCAAATGGTGTCCTCCGGTGTCCTCCTGTGTCCTGCTGTCTGCCCCCAGTGTGCCTGCTGTCTGCCCCCAGTGTGGCTGCTGTCTGCCCCCAGTGTGTGCTGCTGTCTGCCCCCAGTGTGTGCTGCTGTCTGCACATTGCTGTCTGCCCCCATGTGTCCCCCCTGTTTGCTCGCCGGGTCCCCCCTGTGTTTGCTCGCCGGGTCCCGCCTGCTTGCCCCCCTCCTCGTGTCCCCCTGTGTGGGTGCTCGCCAGGCCCCCCTCTAATTGAGAAGCAGCAGCTGCTTACCTCCTCCATCTTGCCCGCGGCGATTGAAAACATCCGGCTTCTGTGGGCGGCTTCCTCTAGTGCTGGCTTGTAATGACGCGTCA
Source organism: Hyperolius riggenbachi (assembly GCF_040937935.1). Taxonomy (NCBI): domain Eukaryota; kingdom Metazoa; phylum Chordata; class Amphibia; order Anura; family Hyperoliidae; genus Hyperolius; species Hyperolius riggenbachi. Next base: position 272,595,163 of record NC_090649.1, read on the forward strand.
TTACAAGCCGGCACTAGAGGAAGCCGCCCACAGAAGCCGGATGTCTTCAATCGCCGCGGGCAAGATGGAGGAGGTAAGAGCTGCCGCTTCTCAATTACAAGGGGGCCCGGGCACACACACGGGGGACACGAGGAGGGGGGCAAGCAGGCGGGAAGGAGGAGACGGCCACAGCAGGACGCACAGGCAGGGAATCCCCGACGGCGGGTTGCGGATCGTATCGGCGGGCGTTCGTAAGTCGGGGATTCCCTGCCATTGACGTATAAGACGCAGGGACTTTTTCTCCCCATTTTTTGGGGAGAAAAAGTGCGTCTTATACGGCGAAAAGTACGAGATATACCCCCCTGTCAAATTTTGACTTAAAGTTACTTTTATTCAACCAGCAAATAATTTTTTGACGGGAAATGACATAGGTGTCTCCGAAAAGATAAGACGATGTATAAGGCATGTAGAGGCATTATCGTGGGAAAAACCTTTCTCAGCTTTTATTTACATTTGAGCAAAACGTGTCAGTCCAAAATTATTCATACCCTTCTCAATCAATAGATAAGCCTTTATTGGCTATTACAGTAATCAAACACTACTTATAATTGCAGGCCAACTTTTTCCATGTCCTCACATGTATTTTTGCCCATTCATCTTTAGCAATGAGCTCCAAATCTTTCAGGTTGGAGGGTCTTCTTGCTGTCACCCTGATCTTTAGGCTCCCTCCACAGATTCTCATTTGGATTCAAGTCAGGACTCTGGCTGGGCCACTCTAAAATGTTAATGTTTTTGTCAAAACATTTCTTCACCACTTTTGCTGTGTGTTTTGGGTCATTGTCACGCTGAAATGTCCACTGGTGCCCAAGGCCAAGTTTCGCTATAGACTGTTGTCATTGAGAATCCTCATGTATTTTTTTTTTTTTTTCATGGTGCCATTTACTGTGATTAGGTTCCCTGGTCCATTGGCTGAAAAACACCCCCAAAGCATTAGGTTCCCACCATCATGTTTGACAGTGGGGATGGTGTTCTTTGGGTTGAAGGCTTCTCCTTTTTTTTTTTTTTTTTTTTTTTTTTTTTTTTTTTTTTACACCAAATAAAGAAAACCTCATTGTGACCAAACTATTCAATGTTTGTTTCCACTGACCATAGATGGATGGATAGATAGATATAGATATTTAAGTTGAAAGTTGAGTCGTGTTCTATTGGGTAATGTGGATAAATTTACTTTGAACAACTCTCGATCTGGACCTAAATTTGTAAACAAGGTTTTGGGTTGCTTTCAAAGTGTTTGTTTCAAACTACTTACAACCTTTTATACAATACTATAACCTGTAACAAAAATGGAGACTGGTTTTTGTTTTTCTATGTAAAATTGTAACTAGAATTGTTTATAGCTAGGGGACTGCCTGTGATTTAAATTTATTTCTGAATAAGTACTGGTGCACACCGAGCGGCTTTTTCAGCGTTTCTGCAGCCGCTTGCGGTTGCGGATACGCTTGGTCAATGTATCTCAATGGGGTGGTTCACACCAGAGCGGGAGGCGTTTTGCTGAAACGCATACTACCGGGGTGAGGAATTTTTTGGATTGTGGATGCGTTTCTGCCTCAATGTTAAGTATAGGAAAAAACGCAAACCGCTCTGAAAAACGGCAGTTCAGAGCGGTTTTGCAGGCGTTATTGTTACAGAAGCTGTTCAGTAACAGCTTTACTGTAACAATATCTGAAATCTACTACACCAAAAACGGTTCACAAAACCGCAAAATGCTAGCTGAAACGCTACAGAAAAATAACAAAGCGTTTCAAAATCTGCTAGCATTTTGCGGATCTGCTAGCGGGTTTTGGTGTGCACCAGGACTAAGAGTCGGATGGAAGCATTCTTAGTCAAAGTGTTTGATTTGTATAGAATCCTCTAGGGCTAATATGTCCCTTGTGTGTCTCTCTCTCTCTCCCTTCCTCCCTCCCTCCTCCTCTTCAGATCAGGTAATAGTTGATTTAGACATGCGGCAGCCACTTTCCATGGATGAGATCTGAGAAACTGCACAGAGATGGAAGGGGCAACAAAACCTGCCTGTCAGTGTTCCCTCAAGGGTCCAACCTATGCCTTATCCCAGTACAAACGCTGCTAACTTCTGCAATTTACCTATTTGTACCTAAAGCTCAGCTTTAATCTTTTCTGTGCCTGGGGCCAGGTGCCTTTCTATTTAATGCTGGGACTAGTTAGTAATGGGTTTGCATCCAGGGTGACTGTCACCAGTGACGTTGCTTCTAAAAAAGAAAAAAATCCTGACTACTTTCAGTCGGATGTATTATGCAAATATCTTGGTCTCCTGTCACAGCCAGTAGGGAAATTGTGTGTAAACATAAGGCTTGTGATACATGGGGCTCACTTTTAAGCAATGTACAAATGCTAGATTTTGCTGTTCGCCATCCAAATGATCAGTAAATTCAGGAGAACTCAATCTAATGTTTGTGTCTCATTGTACACCTGAAGTAAGAGGGATATGAAGGCTCACATATTTTCTTGCAAGACCAGTTGCCTGGCAGACCAAAGAAAAATAAAAACAAAAATCCACTTACCTGGGGCTTCCTCCAGCCCCTGGCAGCCGTCCTGTGCCCTCGCCGCAGCTCTGGTGGCTCCCGGTCTTCTCCGCTGCAGAAGCCGAACCTCGCTTGGTTGGCTACTGGATCTTTCTTCTGCACTCCACCACTACACCTTTGACATCATCGGTGCTGCACTGCGCAGGCGCAGAAGTACTGTGCCTGCGCAGTACAGTCCTGATGACGTCCACGGTGAAGCGCAGAAGAAGCCGACCTGGCGAGGTCGGCTTCTACAGCGGAGAAGACCGGGAGCCACCGGAGCTGTAGCGAGGGCACAGGACAGCTGCCAGGTGATGGAGGAAGCCCCAGGTAAGTGGATTTTTGATTTTATTTTTCCTGGACGTATCCTTTAAAGGACAACTATAGTAAGGTATGTGGAGGCTGCCATATTTATTTCCTTTTACACAACACCAGTTGCCTGGCAGCACTGCTGATCTATTTGGCTTCAGAAGTAACTGAATAACACCAGAAACAAGGATGCAGCTAACCTAGTCAGATATGACAATGTCAAACGCCTGATCTGCTGCATGCTTTCTCAGGGTCTATGGCTAAAAGTATTAGAAGCAGAGGATCAGCAGGACAGCCAGACCACAGGTATTGCTTAAAAGGAAATAAATATGGAAGCCTCCCCATGCCTCTCACTACAGTTTTACTATAAAACAAGTATGCGGCTAGTCCAGTCAGACTTTAATCAGAAACCTCTGATCTGCATGCTTGTTCAGGGTCTATGGCTAAAGTTTTAGAGGCAGAGGATCAGCATGACTGCCAGGCAATTTTCAAAGGAAATAAATGTCAGCAACCATAATCTTCTCGCTTCAGGTGTGCTTTAAACCTGAATTTCCACTTTATGCTAACCTCTGCTCTTTAACCATTTAAACCGCCTGGACGTAATTGTCCCGTCCAGGCGGCTGCTGCTGTGCTTCTGCATGCTTCCAGTGCCGCCCCGGAGATCAATGAATGGGAACATAGTTCCCTTTCATTGATCTAAGTCCCCGGCAGAAAAACCGACTGCTTCTTATCAGAGGCCGCGGTCTTCATGACAAAAAGTTTCCTGCTTCCTGGAAGCGAGCACTTCGTTTCCAGGGCTAAAAAAAAATAATCACTGTGGCCAAATAATAAATGGTAACATAAATGGTTACCTAAGGGTCTGAACTTTTTTTTAATATGCATGTGAAGAGGGTATATTGCGAACGTTTTTTTTTTTTTTAATTTTAAGCTTGTAAATAGTGATGGACGCAAAACTGAAAAAATGCACCTTTTATTTCCAAATAAAATATTGGTGCCATACACTGTGATAGGGACATAATTTAAATGGTGTAATAACCAGGACAAATGGGCAAATAAAATGCATACAGGTAGGTTTTATTTATGGTAATATTTTAAAGCATTTAAAAAAAAAATGAAGCAAATGCTTACCTAAGGAGAAGGAAGGCTCTGGGTCGTATAGATCCTTCTGTCTCCTCTCTCGGTGCTCTCTATCCTGTGCTGGCTCCCCGCCCCTCCCCCCCCCCCCCACCCCGTTTCAATCTCCCACCGAAAGGGTATTTGGAAGTCTTTGGGAGCCGTGTCCTCCCGAAGACGTGCGGCTCCATACTGCACAGGCGTGAATGTGCAAGAGAGCGTGCTTGCCCTTCTTCAGGAGCACTCGAGCTCCCTGAAGACTTCTGAAGCCTCCTACGGCCGGGTAAAGCAGTATTTGACTAATTTAGTCAAATACTGCTACCGGGCGAGCCAGCACTGCAACGAGGGGACCAGGAGAGGAGCGGGAGGGCTCTATAGGACTCGGAGCCTTCCCTTTCCTTGGGTAAGTATCTGTCACATTTTTTTAAATGCGGTTCCCATTCACTTTAAAGCTATAATGGCCAAAAACTGAGAAATGAATTGTTTTCCTTTTTTTTAATATTCCTGTTAAAATGCATTTAGAAAATAATTCTTAGGAAAATGTACCACCCAAAGAAAGCCTAATTAGTGGCAGAAAAAACAAGACCTTGATCAATTCATTGTGATAATTAGTGATAGTTATTAGCGAATGAATGGGAGGTGAAAATTGCTTGGATGCATAAGGTGAAAAATACCCGGGGGCTGAAATGGTTAAAGCCTTGTACACACTTAAGATTACTATTGCCTGTCTGGTATCAGTACACAATCCCTTCAACAAATGTTTGTGGCCGGGCTGGACTGACACATTGCTAGGCTGTAGTCTAGCAATGTTTTGAATCACTAGGGATTATCAATAAGATGCAAATTTATCACTTTATGCAAATGTATGCAATTTTTTTAATGCAAATCTATGCAGTTTGAAAATTGACTAATCAATTTAAACCCAGGTTTTGAATTGATTGGTCCATTTTGAAGCTGCATATAGTTGCATAAACTTGGAAATATTTGTATCTCATTGATCATCCATATCTATCGCACTGGAAGGGGGTGGAGGGGCAATGTGCAGTGCATGACAGAGGGGTGGAGCAAAGAAAGAGAACAGTGGTGTTGGGTTGTGCTCGGACAAGATGATGCAGAATACCGGATCTCCCAATGGGTTGGGAGGGGGGTGCAGGGCTGTGTAGTTGGAGTCCAGGAGCAATTTTTGGGTACCTGGAGTCCGTTTTGAGTCAGATGATTTCTGTACCCACTCCATAGTCATGCAAGGTCTGTGGAGTAGGAGTCGGAGCAATTTTGAGTACCTGGAGTCCGAGTCGGTGGTTTTATAAATTGAGGAGTTGGAGTCTGATGATTTTTGTACTGACTCTACAGCGGGAGTCTCCTGATGCCAGCATTACACTGCACAACAACTCAGTGACCTCTCTGATGCAAAAACCGCACCAACCCATTACATAGGTTAACATGTCTGCTTTAGACTGTTGTGCCATATATATCTACATTTTAATTTCTGTACTTAAGCTTTACAGTTGAGCATTGTGCAACTGCAGACCCAGGGACTACCTCTGTGGGGTTTTTTTATGTGTGCAATGTGAAAGGGCTTTGTATGTTTTTATATGTAGGCACTTCACACCCAGCCCATTGTCCTTTCCAATATGTGACTAATTATGCAGCAAGTTTACAAAAAGACCCTTGCTTATCAAGTGCATAGAAATGAAAGCACTCTTGGTTATATTTGAATATCTAAGAGGCATAGATGCAAGTTATCATTGTTAACAATACGATGTGTGCATCTTTTGTGATAAAGGAAGCCATGTGTTTAGGGTTTATTTGAAGTACACCTTCTTTGTAAAGTGCACCAGGCGGTTGTGAAGCTACAGGTTAAGGCCTGCTGGACAAAATGACTGAGCAATTGTTTCAAACTGGAGGAATAAAGGTTCACCTTGCTGTGAAGCTACATGTTATGTAGATGGACCATCTGCTGAATTGTGGTGTTCAGTTAGTCGATAGTGTCTGTATCATTTTGATTCCACTTCACAGCAGAGGACAAGTATCTGACTAACCCAGAGTCTCCTCATCTTTCAGCATTTAAACCTAGAGAACAATAACATTCATGTTTTGTGTTGTTCATTGAGATGGCTCTAATTAACTGGATCACCCTAATGTTTGTTCCTACTTCGTGCTGTGAGCACTTGTATTCTTTTTAAAAAAGATAGGATTCACTCAGCACAGATGATCATCCATAATAGTTATCCTCGTCATTTGTTTCCCTCAAATTATTAAAGCCAGTCTCCAGGCATAACTTGTTTTGATTAGAATAGAAAGGAGTGGAGCTATTGGGCGCTCTCCACAAAACTCATAAATTATCACCTAACTGATTAAAAATAACCTTTCCCCACATATACAAGCAAAATAATTACTCTAAGTAAGCTGTTCCTTATTAACTTCAGTTCAATAGTACTTTTCTTACCTTAATTATCTATTTTTAGCTACTAAAGAGCAAAAATATAATATAAGGTGAAAACCGGTGAAAAAGCTTTGTGAATCGTGCCCATAGCTGTGGTTCGTTGAAATTAGGCAGTTGACAATATTGTATAACCTGACAAGAAAATAATTTGGCAGTCACTGCAGTTCCGTAGCATTGAGGCTTGGCCACGGCATAAATACGAACTGAGCAGAGTGTATGTATAAAGGTTGTACTGCATTCATGAATGTACAAAGACCGGAAAGTTATTTAGTAATATTAGACACAGATAGAAAATGTGCAAAGTAATCACAAAAATAGAACCTCTCGACCTGACTTCTCCACAAGTAAAGTTTCTAAGCTAATCTTTGTTCAGACCACCAGTAAACCATTTTCTTCCCAGATACACTAACTTCACCCTTGGCCAGCAACAAGAACTCCTCTCAACTACAAGTGTTTGTTTCAGTTGATCACATTCCCTTTGCTCACCTTACTTCCTTTCTTTGGAGTCTTTCTGATTAAGTGAAATAAATCCTTTCAACAGATGATTTTTTTTTTTTTTAAGTTCACCTCCGTTCCTTCTAAAACGCAGGTGATGTCAGAAAGTGGCATCTGTATAACAAGGCTATTTGTTAGACCCGTTTGTTCAGAAGCAAAATGGATGCCACAAGAACAAGTCATTGTCCTGGTTCAAAAGCAATTGAGTGTTTAATTGTACAGTGTTGTTGGTAACATTTCTTAAACAGTTCTATCCCTGATGTACATACAACACTGTTAATTGTTTTTGGGGAGAAGATGATGCATTGTGTTGGTCAAATTAAGGCAGCTCTGTACTTGCGCGTGTATGCAAAAAGAACCTTATATTTGCTTTGTTTTTTTCTTTTCACTTCTACAGGTTACAGATATAGCAGATGCAATGATACTGAAACAACTATTTGAGAACTTATTTCTAAATGGAGTTGTTGTTGTAGCAACATCTAATAGACCACCAGAAGGTAATAGAATTGTTACTAAAAATAGAATTGTGTGTGAATGGAGTTTTGGAGCATTTAGTCACTGTATGCTACCCTTGTTATGTTTGCATCTGTATTTCTCTGAAGCATAACAATAGGTAGAAGAATGGAAACGGACACCCAAAAATAAACATTTTCAGTTTTGGAGATGTAAAATGTGGTTATAAACCACATAGAGAAACAGTGGATGATTTAAAGTGGCGTAAAATTTAAATTTCATTTTTGGTATTAAACATAGCCTAAAACTAATCAATTTAAAAAATATTAAGTTTACAAGGTACTGGGAGTTTTAATAACTCAAGCTTGCACTTCACTCAGAAGCTGATTGATAAGATTGCAGTTGCCAAGGACCAAATTATCAGATTGTGCTGAGGTGTTTGAGTTTTCTGCTGCTACAGTGGTTTGCAAAAGTATTCAGCCCCCTTGAAGTTTTCCACATTTTGTCATATTACTGCCACAAACAATCAATTTTATTGGAATTTCACGTGAAAGGCCAATACAAAGTGGTGTACACGTGAGAAGTGGAACGAAAATCATACATGATTACAAATATTTTTTACAAATAAAAAACTGCAAAGTGGGGTGTGCGTAATTATTCAGCCCCCTTTGGTCTGAGTGCAGTCAGTTTCCCATAGACATTGCCAGATGAGTGCTAATGACTAAATAGCGGTCACCTGTGTGTAATCTGTCAGTACAAATACAGCTGCTCTGTGACAGCCTCAGATGTTGTCCTAAGAGAATATTGGGAGCAACAACACCATGAAGTCCAAAGAACACACCAGACAGGTCAGGGATAAAGTTGAGAACTTTAAAGCAGGCTTGGGCTATAAAAAGATTTCCAAAGCCTTGAACATCTCACGGAGCACTGTTCAAGCGATCATTCAGAAATGGAAGGAGTATGGCACAACTGTAAACCTACCAAGACAAGGCCGTCCAACTAAACTCACAGGCCGAACAAGGAGAGCGCTGATCAGAAAGGCAGTCAAGAGGCTCATGGTGACTCTGGATGAGCTGCAGAGATCTACAGCTCAGGTGGGGGAATCTGTTCATAGGACAACTATTAGTCGTGCACTGCACAAAGTTGGCCTTTATGGAAGAGTGGCAAGAACAACACCATTGTTAACAGAAAGCATAAGAAGTCCCGTTTGCAGTTTGCCACAAGCCATGTGGGGGACACAGCAAACATGTGGAAGAAGGTGCTCTGGTCAGATGAGACCAAAATGGAACTTTTTGGCCAAAATGCAAAATGCTATGTGTGGCGGACTGCACATCACTCTGAACACACCATACCCACTGTCAAATATGGTGGTGGCAGCATCATGCTCTGGGGGTGCTTCTCTTCAACAGGGCCATGGAAGCTGGTCAGAGTTGATGGGAAGATGAATGGAGCCAAATACAGGGCAATCTTGGAAGAAAACCTCTTGGAGTCTGCAAAAGACGAGATTGGGGCAGAGGTTCACCTTCCAGCAGGGCAACGACCCTGAACATAAAGCCAGGGCAACAATGGAATGGTTTAATACAAAATATATTCATGTGTTAGAATGGCCCAGTCAAAGTCCAGATCTAAATCCAATCGAGAATCTGTGGCAAGATCTGAAAACTTCTGTTCACAAACGCTGTCCATCTAATCTGATTGAGCTGGAGCTGTTTTGCAAAGAATGGGCAAGGATTTCAGTCTCTAGATGTGCAAAGATGGTAGAGACCTACCCTAAAAGACAGGCAGTTGTAATTGCAGCAAAAAGGTGTTACTACAAAGTATTGACTCTGGGCTGAATAATTATGGAGTCAATACTTTGTAGAACCACCTTTTAGATTACACACAGGTGCACTCAGTTTTTTTTTTTTTTTTGTAAAACATGTTTGGAATCCTGTATGATTTTCGTTCCACTTCTCATGTGTACACCACTTTGTATTGGTCTTTCATGTGGAATTCGAATAAAATTGATTCAGGTTTGTGGCAGTAATATGACAAAATGTGGAAAACTTGAAGGGGCCCGAATACTTTTGCTAACCACTGTACATCTTGCCTCTAGTAACACATGCCACACCATCCTGCCTCCATAAAGCCCTCTTGACCTATCACTGTGATGGGTGGATTGCTGGACAATCCTAATGTGCAGGAGTCCACCAAGCCAATTTAATCTTCCCCAAAGAAAGTCGGTAATTGTCGATTTACAGTCTTGAGCCTCGTAAACACATACAAGGACTTAGGGGCCTTATGCTGTACAGATGTGTTGGCCTCCAGGCTGGCTGGGGGAGCGGTTGTTGGCTTGGGGGCCTTGTGACAATTTTGCTTGGCGAAAAGGATTTGGTTAAGGCAGGGGAATATTGTATTATGTAATGGCCAAGGTTTTACATCACATTCACTGAGACATGGCTCACCCCCTCTGATTCTGCCGCAGAGGCTGCCCTCTCCTACGGGGAGCTTCACCTCAGTCACACCCCCAGACCAGTCAACAGTCCAGGGTGAGGGGTGGGTCTGCTCTTCTCCCCATCCTGCACATTCCGTGTCCTCAGTCCACCTTCCTCCCTACAATTCACATCATTTGAGGCCCACACTATCCACCTCTACAATCCCCTCCCAGCCATTGTTGCAGTCTTATACCGCCCTCCGGGCTCCATGCGACAATTTCTCGACAACCTTGCCTCCTGGCTCCCACACATCCTCTCCTCTGACCTCCCCACCATCATCCTCGGGGATTTCAATATTCCCACCAATGAACCCAAGAACTCTGTTGTGACCCGGCTACTCACCATAGCCAACTCACATGGCCTAGTACAACACACCAACGCCCCCACTCACACGGCACGTCACACTCTCGACCTTATATTCACTAAATCCACCACCATTGCAGACCTCGACATCGCACCATTTCCACCCTCAGACCATTACCTTCTTATCTTCAACCTTCTCACGGAAGGCTCCTCCAAACTACCCACCCACCTGGTCGATGGCAGCGAGACCTACGCAAGCTCAACCCTGGCATCCTTGCTGACTCCCTCCATGGCCTCTCCGCCACTCTCCCCACCCTAACCAGTCCTAATCTTGCTGCAGCTCAGTATCGCCAAACTCTCTTATCAGCTCTAGACAAAGCTTCTCCACCAATATTCCGCCGCAACCGACCCCCTAACCCCCAGCCCTGGCGCACTACCCGTACTCGCAACCTCCAGAGGGAAACACGTGCCACTGAACTAAAATGGAGGAAAACTCGACTAAACCAGGATTTCTTACAGTACAAGACTAACCTGCTGCAGTTCCACACTGCCCTTGCTCATGCGAAGCAGGAATACTTTACCAAGCTAATCGGAGCACAAGCTTCCAATCCCCGGTGTCTTTTTGGCACCTTCAACTCCCTGCTTAAACCCACCCCCCCACCTTCTGTTTCCTCCCTCTCTGCCACAGATTTAGCCACCCACTTCACCAACAAAATGGTCTCCATCCGACAGGAAATATCCAATCTTCACCTCCCACCCGCTCACAACCAACTCCTCCTCCACCCTATCCTCCCCTCACCTCCTTCACTCCTACTACCACTGAGGAAGTCGGCCACCTACTGCAGACTTCCCATACCACTACCTCCCCCCCCCCCCTTGACCCTATCCCTTCTGATCTACTTCAGCCTCACTTCACGAATCTGGCCCCAGTCCTCACTACCCTGTTTAACCTCTCCCTATTCACAGGCACCTTCCCCTCAGACTTCAAGCAGACTACAGTACTGCCCCTGCTCAAGAAACCCTCCCTCGACCCCTCGCTACCTTCCAACTACCGCCCGATCTCCCTCCTCCCCTTTGCCTCAAAACTCCTTGAGCGTCTGGTTCACAAACGCCTGACCCAGTACCTCAATGCCAACTCACTACTAGACCCACTGCAATCTGGACTTCAGCCTGCCCACTCAACTGAAATGGCTCTCACCAAAGTGGTCAATTACCTTGCCTTCGCTAACGCTGAAGGTAAATACTCAATTCTCCTCCTCCTTGACCTTTCAGCAGCTTTTGATACAGTAGATCATCCCCTACTCCTCCAGTCCCTCCAATCCATGGGCATTCAATATCTCGCCCTGACCTGGCTTTCATCCTACCTCTCCAACCGCTCCTTCACGACCTCCTTCAATGAGTCCTTGTCCACCCCCGACCACCTCTCAGTGGGAGTCCCCCAAGGCTCGGTCCTTGGCCCCCTACTGTTCTCCCTATACACATCCTCCATTGGGAAGGTTATCGCCTTCATGGGTTTTAACTATCCTCTGTATGCAGATGACACCCAAATTTACCTCCACACCCCCGACATATCCGCCATTACCATGGACAAGGTCTCCTCCTGCCTATCTGCCATCTCCTCTTGGATGTCCGCTAGGTTCCTGAAACTATGTATGCTGTGACAGCGCTCCTCTTCTTTTACAATACACCCTGCAGGATTAAAACCTCAACATAGGGCTGGTGCACACCGAGCGGCTTTTTCAGCGTTTCTGCAGCCGCTTGCGGCTGCGGATCCGCTTGGTCAATGTATCTCAATGGGGTGGTGCACACCAGAGCGGGAGGCGTTTTGCAGAAACGAAAAATGCCGGGGTGAGGCATTTTTTGGATTTCAGATGCGTTTCTGCCTCAATGTTAAGTATAGGAAAAACGCAAACCGCTCTGAAAAATGCCTGTTCAGAGCGGTTTTGCCGGCGTTTTTGTTACAGAAGCTGTTCAGTAACAGCTTTACTGTAACAATATATGAAATGTACTATACTGAAATCCGCTGCAGCAATCCGCAAAACGCCATAAAAAAAATAAGAAAAAGCGTTTCAAAATCTGCTAGCATTTTGCGGATCTGCTAGCGGGTTTTGGTGTGCACCAGGCCATAGTGCATTACTGTTGGATTAAACGTATTCACACAAACACCCAGTGCAAAATAGTGTATCACTCGTGTTTCATTCGTTTGTGCAATTGATCATGCGACCCTT